>NW_023397489.1:331506-532089 GCF_004126475.2 Phyllostomus discolor | reverse complement strand
CTCCCCTCACCCTCCACCCCGCCCCATCACCCCGCCCGCCTCCGGCGCGCCGAGTCCCGGGAGGGCCCAGAGAAAATTCTTTACCTTTTTTTTTTTTTTTTCCTTTCCTTTCCTTTCCTTTCCTTTCCTTTCCTTTCCTTTCCTTTCCTTTCCTTTCCTTTCCTTTCCTTTCGTCTCTCTGTGGTGGGTTTTTTGGTTTGTTTGTTTTTTGTTGGGCTTGTGTGTGTGTGTGTGTGTGTGTGTGTGTGTGTGTCAATTCCCCATCCTTATTTCCTCTTCGCTCGTTTCACACACACCGACTCTGTCGCATCGATTCACACAAGCACACGGGACTGAACATGAAATGAGAGCCGGGAGACCGGATGGGACTACTCCTGAAAGGAAAAAAAAAGGGGGGGGGGGGGGGGGAGAGAGGAAGGAAGAAACCCACACCGTTCGCCCAAAGTATAAAGTCTCTCTTCCTCCCCGTTTATCCCCATCGCCCCCTCCCCCCCCCCCCCCCACACACACACGCCTCGGCCCCAGCCCTTCTCTTCTCTTTCCTTTTGGGTCCTTCCCCCGCACCCCAAGGTTTCACTTCCAGGCACCAGGAGTGGGTGTATCCAAAACGGAAAAACAGAGCCCAGCAGCCCTAACGGGGAAGAAGCTGTAACGGTGACCACGGTGAAGCAGACGAGAAATCCGTCTCTGAGTAGATCACCACGGAGCCCAGAGACGAGAAGAGGGTGGGTGTGGGGAACATCGGTGCCCCCGTCGATAGGGAGTTGTGGATTTCAGCCTCCCTCCCCCTGAACCACCACCACCACCACCACCACCACCACACGCGGGGAGGGGCAGGGGCGGGGGAGAAGCATGTGTCCCTGGCGGATGGTGCGGCTGGGTGGATCGAGCACCTGCCTGGGAAGCCAATGTCACGGGTTCTGTCCTCCGTGAGGGCAGAAGCCTCCGTCGTGGCGGGCCAGGTCCCCAGCGGTCGGCGTGTGAGAGACAACCACACACGGCTCGGACAACAGGTGACGTTTCTTGGAAGAAAGCGGCCGGGGCGGGGCGGTCCGTGGGAAGGAGGAAGGCCCCTGGTGAACGAACGCCTCGTGACATTCAGAGAGGGGCTGCGGGCGAGAGTCGACAGCCCCGTGCAGTTTTTACGCGAGTCTGGTTTTTCTAAGGGACCAGGCCACGGAACCAGCAGCCCAGGAGCTGCAGCTTCTGGCGTCTGCCATCCACAGCTATTGGTGTCCCCAGGGGGGACTCTGGGCACCAAGGTCCCCCAGGCGACCGGGCCCGGACTTGGCATTTTTGCCACAGCACCCGCCTCGACCGGATGACCGGTCAGTCCCCTCCTTGCCCATTTCCTCACCTGAAGACTGCACACCGGCAAGCAATGCTTTCGCAAAGGCGGACGGGAAAGGAAAGCTGAGGCATTGTGCGGAGTCCGGTCACAGGGAGTAAATGTTCACACCGTTTTGTTTTGTTTTTTTTTTTTTAATTGGCTCTAAGTACGGTCAGGATACAACAGTCTGTTACTTTCCAGTGTACAACACAGCTGTATTCGCCGTGGACCCTGCCGACCGACCATGCGATCATCCCAGAGTCTGTTCACTTCCGGTTACCATGCAAACTTAGGGCATTACAGATCGATACCTCTCTTTATTTTTTTTTTATTTTATTTTTTTTTTAAGATTTTCATTTATTTATTTTTAGAGAGGGAATGGAAGGAGATAGAGAGAGAGAGAGAGAAACATCAATGTGCGGTTGCTGGGGGTTCTGGCCTGCAACCCAGGAATGTGCCCTGGCTGGGAATCGAACCTGGGACACTTTGATTCCCAGCCCGCGCTCAATCCACTGAGCTACGCCAGCCAGGGCGATACCTCTCTTTATTTAAAAAAAAAAAAAAAAAAAAAAGGACGAATTATAACGGCGGCGATTACCTTTTCCAGTCCTGTCTCTCGGGGATGTTTGGCGGTGGCATCAGCCACCGGCAACACAAAGACCCCAGGCAAGTTTCCCTACCAGAAAGGGTTCCCACTTGACCCTAGCTGATGCAGACAAGGGGGTGAGCTTTCCTTCGAGGACATTTCTAAACTCGCCTGGGAACTGGCTGCCCTGCATAGGAGCCACGTGCGGCCTTTCCAAGTTCACCAGATGGCCTTAGGTTGGCACTGTAGAAATGTTGGGGAGGAGTCCTTCCTGGACTCGGTGAACACCTCAGTCCCAGGGGCTCAGTCCCTTTCGGAAGGGAGAAAGGACAGGCGAGAGAGAGGAAGGAAGAGAGGAGAAGAGACACCATAAAGTTTCCAAAGCCCCCTTCTGCTGCACCGTATGCCAGGAAACCTAACTGCCCAAGTGGCCGGCCACGTGTCCAACCCGGAGGGCTCAGTGGGCAACCTGGTGGTCAGTCAGTCCGTCCGTCCGTCCGTCCGTCCGTCCCCCCTGACCGGAGGCCGATTGTGTAACTTCCACGGGAAAGGAAGTCGACCCCACGTCCGGGCCGACAGGGGCAGGAGACGCGCAGGGCTGAGGACGGAAGCAAGCGGGGGGGGGGGGGGGGGGGGGGGGGGGGCCGCGTAGGGAAGGAGGGGAGACGAGAGCACGCCACGCACGGCCGCGGCGTGGAAGGCAGCGGAAGGCAGGCGAGAGGTTCGTGGCGGGCGCTCCCAAGGGCAGTTGTCATTGTCGACGTGTGTGCCCATCATCTAGAAATGACACACAGAGGTGTCATCGATAGGCATGTCTTCCACGGGCGTGAGACAGGAGGCCACACCACTTTCAGAACATCCGTGCCCGGTGACCTGCGGAAATGTAAATACACGGTCTCCTCCTGTTCCTCCTCCCTCCCTCCCTCCCCCTGCCTTCATTTTTATTTTCGGCCAAGTACCGGGGGGTGGTGTGGCGGCTCATCCTCGTTGAGCTCCACACAGGCTGTGTGGTGTGTGTGTGTGTGTGTGTGTGTGTGTGTGTGTGTTCCGGGGAAAGGGAATACATAAAAAACACTACCACAAAACACTCAGAATAATACCCACATCCAGTGTCATTCACTAAGTAGCTCCTTACATGTTCTCTCTGGTGGCTCATGCGTCACTGTATTGATCCACAGTGTCACCCAGGCCCATGATCCTCATCCAGGTGGCTCGTTAGAACACTCTGGGCCTCGCTGAGACACACCGACCAACCCTCTGTCCCAGGGCTAGGAGATCCATCTCTGGCCTCGGCAGTGACTCAAATGGGGAAAGAAGAAGAGCAGGCAGAGTGTACGACAAAGTCTAGATATGGTTGCTCTGGGGTCAGGCGAGGGGCTCTGACTTCAACCACAAATTCCCTTCACAGAGGCGTTGGGGATGGGCACAGGCATCCTTCCTGTCACAGTACAGCCACCGTGATGTGTGGGCCTCCCTTGGTCAGTGCTTGTCCAGACAGCAGCCACACCAGCCAAGTTCTCAGGTCTCTGCTCAGGGCCTTGACTGACCAAGAAGAACCATCAGTTCTAGGTTACTGAGCAGCATGTGCTGCATGTCTTACCTGCATGGTCTCAAATCTGTGATGCAGAAACACCTCCAGCCACTTGCCTGGAAATGTCTGCAAGGCAGTTCAAGGGCATGACAGGACTATGGCTCTGTCACACCGTCCAGGCCCCAAGGCCCAGCTGCCAGGCCGTCCAGCAGCAGCAGCAGCACCAGGCACACAGCTTCAGCTGTCTTTCTGCTCTATATTCCTAGGCCTGTACTTTGTCCTCCTCGTAGCAAGGGGCTCCTGCACTTCCAGCATCACACTCATCCAGTCCCAAAGACTGGGAGGGAGGGGGGCAGGAGCCAGTTTCTTTTGAACTGGGAGGCCACTACTGCGGGCTTGTTACACTTGGGAAGCCTGCCCCTCTCTGGAGGAAGCCACTGTTTGTGTCCTTTGATCCCAAGGCACAGATGCCAGGGCACAGACAGAGAACGGCAGGGGTTTGTGCCCTTATTCCCAGTGACTGAAATGTGAAGGCATGTGTGGACACTACTCTCTTATCTAAATGGTCCCAAGCAGTAAACCCAGCACTGTCCCCAAGGTGACAAGCGGATGTCGGGGTCTCACCTGGGGCTGTCGGGCATTCCAGCTGGGCTGTACTGAAGATTGCACACCTGACTCAGGACAGAGAAATTTGCTGTCCTCAAATACTGTCAGAGGGGCTATGAGAAAGACAGGAGGTGGGAGATGGGGGCGGGGGGTACTAGCAGCAAGATACAATCCAGGCCTGGCTTCTGCCTCTATTCCCAGCCCTGCAGGGCTGAGGGCCACAGTCAGGGCCTGGGGGTCTGCAGCCTTGGCCTCTGCCTCCTCCTCCTCCTGCCAGTGGAGCACCTGGGATCAGAGCTGCAAGGTGTTCAGCTCCTGCAGGCAGGATCGGTGCTCCTTGTCTGACTGCACTCTGGGTCTTGGGGTGGGATGAAGCTGACTGTCAGTTAGGAGCCTCTGAGAAGCCACCCAGCCCCTGGCCCCTGTCAACACCCCTGACTGGGGTTTGTCCCCACCAAGCATCTCACTTGGGTGTCTTCCTATTTGGTTTCTTTCTTCTTTGTAAGTGTCACTTGTATACCTCTAAATGCCCATGGTTACAGCTTTGGACTGGAAAGACCAATCGTAAAATAATGCAAGTAAAATAATTTAACCATATTGTGCTATAAAGCAAGTTCCAACAGATCTCCATTGAGTGAAGTTATATAAGATACGTTGCTTGCTCTCATTGCTAATAATCTAGAAATCAGGAACAGAAGGTAACTAGAAAGTCCTTTTATGTATATGTTATAAAATACACTTCTAAATAACCCCCCCCCAAAACAAATCACATTTGGAATTACAAATAAATTCAACTAAGTGATAATAAAAGTACTGCATAGCAAAGCCACATCATTCAGGTTCCACAAACAATCAAGCTCAGTAGTTCTCAAGTGATTTTGCCCCCAAGGGACGTTAGGTAAAGCAGGGACACATTTTAGATTCTCATGAGGGCTGAGGTGAGGGAGGGTGTTACTGGCCAGCAGTGAATAGAGGTAATGGGTGCTAATAATCACCTACAATGCAGAAAAATCTCCCAGGAAAAAAAATTTCATGGCCTAAAGGTCCACAGTACTGTTACTGGGAAGACCCCACATAGGGGAGTTAGGGGAATTCCCCTCCTCTGTTCTTGTCCTACTCGAAAGAATGGATCCAGGCAAGGGACAACAAGCACAGTAAAAGTGAGGTAGCAGGTTTATGTGTGACATGCACTTCACAGGAACCTGCAAGCTTACACCCAGCTGGTCTGAGTGCCCCACCTGCAGAGGTTTCAGGGCTTTCAAGCTTTCAGCAAGCCTCCAGGCTTTCCCTCCTCGTCCCTCTCCCAACCTTGGGATTCATGTACAGTCTCAAAGTCTTCCTTTCCCAGACAGAGAAAATGGTACACAGAACTTCAAAGGGTCCCCTCCAGGTGCTGTTGCACTCATCCTGGTCTCTCTTGTGACCTTCTGACCTCTGAAAATCTTACCTGACCTGGCTCAGGACTGCTGAGGGAAGGGGACGTGCCCCTTCCCTCCTCCCCACCTTGGTTTGCTACCTATCCTGCTTAGCAGTGCTGAGAATGAGAAGGCCTGCTTTGTGTGGAACTCAATGAAGAGTCCACCAGGATGGGAACCGCACATCACTTTGCTCCCTTGATTTGAAACAGTGTCTCTCTCTTTGCACAGACAGCATACAAACTGAGACAAGAACAACAATGAAAACAAAAGCTCACCATCTTGCAATGATTGGCAAGTGTCCTCAGCTGAGAAGACACCCTCAAAAAGTCAGGAGGCAAAAAAGGTCTGACACCTTAGGAGACAGAACTACACTGTGATTACGCCATGGCACACATCTGAGGGTCACTGCTTCTTTTCATTGCCTGTAAATCACTCTTCAATAGCTGTTCTACAGTGTAACTAGAATCAATAATCTTAGTCTTTTAGTCCCCAGAATTCACCATCTAAAATTTCCCTCTTAAAAATGTGGACATTTGCCATATTATAACTTCCTTAGATTACCTACATGGGATACAATTTCACTTACAAGATACTTCTGATTTCCAAGTAATAGAACACCATGCATCTAGGCCTTAACTCATTTAGTATACATCCTGCCAAAGTGAACAGTAGGCCCTAACTCATTTAAAGTGCTAAGAATTCTGTCACTACTTTATTTAGTCACTGATGAACTTATTAACTACAAAAAGAAGGTTTTGAACTCTTCACATTGGTCTTATTTCTTCATGTTTTCATCAAACCTTTAGCTATTTTTGAGTTGTATATAACTAAAATAACATAATAATTACTATTACGTGAGAGCTTACTTACCTTAAAACTCATTAGAATCAACTTTTACATTATTATAAATAATAGAACTACATAATACGTGGAAGAAATTACATGCATAATTAAATATCCTTCATATACAAAACAGTATGTTAAAGATATAATTTTTAAGAGACCCAATAGCAACAAAACAGGTAAAATGCCTGGAAATAAACTTAACAAGAATGTGCAAGATCCGTATGAACCAATTCATAACATCCTACCCAATAAAAGACACCTGAACAACACCGACTGCGGTAGCTCAGTGGCTCGGGTGCCGTGCCGCAGATCTAAAGTTCACCGGCTTGATTACCAATCCTGGCATGTGCCTGAGTTGAGGGTTCGATCCTCAGTTGCGAGCATGTGAGATGCAACTAATAGATGTTTCTCTCTCTCTCTCTTTCTCTCTCTCTCTCTCTCTTCCCCCTCCCATCCCCTCTCTAAAGTAAATAAAATCTTTTTCAAGACACTTGAACAACAGGAAAGTCCTTAAATAGAAAAATATATAATGATCTCAATTTCCCACAGTTACCTGTAAATGTAATATGATCTAGATTAAAATAACAGCAATTTTTTTTTAATTTCTCACCTGACGACATGCTTATTGATTTCAGAGGGAAGGGAAGGGAAGAAGAGAGAAAAAGAAACATCAGGGTGAAAGAGAAACATCAAAGGGTTTCCTCCCTACTGGGGACAAAACCCACAACCTCGGCATGTGCTCTGGCTAGAGTCTGAACTACAACCTTTCAGTTAATGGAATTGTTATAGGACAAACTCAGCTCTCCTTACCGAAGCAGTGAAGAATTGCAGATCAAATGCACTTCTGGCCAAGATGCAGGTGTAGGTGGACACACTGTGCCTCGTCACACAACCAAAATTAAGAACACCAAAAATTTAGAAACAGAAAAACAACCAGAAGAGACAGAAAACTGAACTATATGGAAGTCCAACAACCATTCATCCAGACCAGTAAGAGGGGCAGAATCCTCGGCCTGCAAAGAGGAGCCGTGGCAGGAAAACGCGGTGGCTGGCAGACAGGGCAAACAGGGTGCAGGCGCTGTTGGAAGAGCCCAGATGCGCAGGTGGTGGCTAGCAGGCCTCAGGCATGGGGAGGCAACGGGCAGACCCAGTGAGGCACGCAAGGCAGCTGGCTGTCCACAGTCACGCATTCGCGTGCACATAAACCAGGTGAAAAATGGGAAGTGAGATGGACTGCAGAACCCAGGGCCCCAGCACGGGGAAATAAAGCCTAAAAGCACCAAGTGAAAACACCTGTGGAGGTTGAGGCACAGGGAAAGACTCCCAGCCTCACAGGACAGTTCGTTGCAGAGACCAGCGGGGTCCTAGAAAGTGCACAAGCCCACCCACCTGAAAACCAGCACTAGAAGGGCCCAATTTGCTTACCGGAAGCAGCAGAGGAGACTGAAATCCGACAGAGAGCAGAGCAAGCACCATTTCCCCCTCTCTGACCCCACCCCCACATACGTCACAATGGGTTGCCCGGCCCTGGTGAACACCGAAGGCTCCGCCCCTCATACTTAACAGGCAGATCAGAACCCCCATCAAAAAAATGGTTCAAAGGGAAGAACAAATGAAAGCCACAGAGCCAATACTTCTAAGCCACCAACAGATAGCCACCTATCACATGCACAGTTCAAAACACTGGTGATCAGCGTGCTCACAGTATTGGTTAAATCTGGTTGCAAATCAGCTGAAAAACTGAAGGCTACACTAAGTGAAATGAAGAAAAATGCACAGAGAACCAATAGTGATGGAAAGAAAACTGGGTCTCACATCAATGGAGAGGACCAGAAGGAAAAAAAAAAAAAAAACCATACAATCACAAAGGAATGAAGAAATAAGAATTCAACAAAAAATGAGGAGAGGCTTAGGAACCTCCAGGACATCTTTAAACGTTCCAACATCTGAATTTAGGGGTACCAGATGGAGAAGGGGAAGAGCAACAAGCGGAAAACTTGTTTGAACAAATAATAAAAGAGAACTTCCCCAATCTGACAAAGGAAATGGACTTCCAGGAACTCCAGGAAGCGCCGAGAGTCCCAAAGAAGTTGGACCCAAGGAGGAAAGCGCCAGACACCACCCTTACCCTCCCCAGGACCTCTGTGTGCCCCTGTGCCCGGCGGGTGCTGGAGAAACGATGCGCTCGGTTCTGTGTCAGGTCTGTAGGTCTGGTGTGGCGCTGCGGCCCCTGTCTCTCCATCTCCCCAGCCAACAACCGCCCACCCAGACCCCCAGCCCCAGGTCAGACCGCACCACCCCCTCCCCGATAAACCTAACCCTCTGGGCTCTGTGTCTGCAGAACGCGGGGACCACGCCCCAGGGTCGCAGTAAGACGCTGAGGTAGGGCCCCAGGAGGCGGCCACACAGGCAGACCGAGCACAGGACGGAGGGTCGCGGGGGTGGGGGGCGGCTAGGGGGAGCGGGCAGCGGTCGGAGCGGAGGGGCCAGTCTGCAGGTCTCTGCAGACACTGGACTCTGACTGCCTTGTTCGGTTTGGGGATTTGGGGCGGGGAAAGCCTACTCACAGCGTCACAGGTAATTTCTTAGGTGCCAGAGGGTGGTCCTGGTCCGTGGGTGGGGCTTGGGAAGCTCCGGAGACCGAAGAGTTAGGAGTCGACGGAGGGGCCAAACGTGTTCCCCCCCATTCCCCCTTCAGCGCTGGTTTTCAGGTTGCAGGAGGAACAGACGCTCAGCATAAAAAGTTCACCACGGGCTGAACAAGGAGGAAAGGGCTCCTGCCCACCCTGTGCCTCCCCGGAGCGTGACCCACCGCTGTCCGTGGACCGTCCCTGCAGAAAACCTTCAGGAACCGTTCAAGTCACGGTGGGTGGGTGCCCGCTGCGTTTTCACAAAACCCCAGTCCCGGGGGTTTCTAGGGATTAGCCAGGGAGAGAGGGAGTTCCTGTCCGTGTGGGTACCGCAGTCTCGCAGGCAGGGAGACCCGCCGAGCTGCCCTCCCCACCTCTGGACGCGGTGCGGAGGGATCCGTGCCCCCGGGTCGTGCCTGCAGGGCCGGACCGTCTTCAGGCCGCGCCCCGCGGAAGGCGGGCCTTCGCGCCCAGCCCCGGGCTGACGCCGAGCGCCGCGCACCGAGCCCACAGCAGAGGCAGCGGTAGAAGTCCCCGGCGCGCGCCCCGCCCCCAGACGCACCACAGGGCGCCGCCCCCAGAGGGTCCCCAGGTCGGCTGAGAAGCGAGCGGCTGAAAAGCAAGCTCTGTCCGAGGGGAATGTGCCTTTGCCGATACCTCTTCCCACTCAGACTTCCGATGAAACGCCCCGGTGAGGAGCAGCCGGCGGTGGCCTGTGCACTGCACACCTGCCTTCAGGTGTCTTCTCGCTGGGTCCCCGCCGGCTCCCCGCCCCCCTTACCTGCTGTTTCTCGCCCTGAGGGTCAGGGGCTGCGCGGGGCTGCCGGTCTCGGCTTTGTTTCCACTCGGTTTCATGCACCCGCTTCTCTCTATAGGTTCCTGCCGAGACCCCAGCCAGAGTCGCCAGCGCCGCTCTCACCCGAGTCTGCGTCCCTTTAACTCCCCGGCGGCGCCCCCGCAGCACGGACACCGGCGAGCACGGACCTCAGTGCCTGAGGGAAACAGCGCGTCGGGAAAGGCCTGGAAGGGTTTGGCAGGCAGGCGGAGGGACTCGAGAGTGATGTTCTTCCGCGACCCTCTGAGCACCACGTCCTCGCCGTCTTCCTGGCCCGGGAGGGCGCACGCTCAAGCAGCCCCGCCCACTGGGCGAGGGGAACCGGCTCCGGGTCCTGCCGCTTCAGACTTGAGGGAGCGCTTTCACATCCCTGATGCCGGCGAGTCCCCTCTTTTGGCTGCTGCCACCCTAGAGCTGAAGATTTTCCAAGTCCCGCTGCTGCTGCCAGGTCCCCAACGTGCTTGCCCGGAGCTCTGAGGTGGACACTCCGCCGACCCCGCGGGCTGAGAGCTGGGATCCCGGGTGTGTGGGGAAGAGATGGGCCCTCTGGGAAGGCGTCGGGGACCCTTTCCCTTCCCGGGATCCCCTAGCCTCCCGGGGATGTTGGCGCCCGCTGTCGGGCGCCCCCTGACGGCTGTTTGGACGTGGTTCCTTCCTTCAGGAACCGCGAAGGAGGCGAGGTGGCCTCGGTGCAGGCGGCGGACTTCCAGCCGGCCGCCTGTGCTGGCGGGACGGTGCCGGCGATGCCTGGGCGTGGGCGCTCAGCCTGTTCCCTGGAGACTGGGCCTGCAGGACTCTCGAGGGGCAGGCGGCCCCCGCGTCCAGCTGTCCCCCGCGTCCAGCTGCCCCAGTCCGGTCCGGGAGAGCAGCACTCGCTTCATTGGAAGGACCGAGTGAGGGAGGAGTTCCGCTGGGAGAAGCGAGAGGGCGGTGGCTCCCGCCTGCTCCGGAGGAGGTGCAGACTCACTCGGGGCTTTTGGGGCGGAGGACAGGACGCCGTGCACCGCCTGCCTTTGCCTTTGGGGTCTGGCCGGTTGTGCACCGCGCCTCTGGGGAATTTTTCAAAGTCCCGCTGTGGTGCTGTGCAGAGACAGGCCCCTGCCTCAGGCCGCCAGTGGCCGCCTGCGGACCACCGGGCCCTCCCGCCTGTGCTCCTGGGTCCCGGGCACCTAGGGAGACGGTCTTGCCCGGTTTTTCTGAGTCTGGTTCAGAAGGAGGGGACGGCAGGGCGGTGCCAGGAGGTTCGCATAAGCTGAGGCCGGTTGGGACAGGGGATACGCCTGGGTCCCCGCTGTTGGACTTGATTTTTCTCCACTGTTTTCTGCAAAGCCCTGATGCAAGTTCAGGGAGCACAGTGAACCACCCTGCGGGTGAGGCAGGTTGGCACCCTCCCTTGTCTTGCCTGCCACCTCCTCCTCTTTCTGTCTGTGACCCAGTCCACCAGCAGCCCAGGCGCCCAGGCTGGGGTCTCTGGCTTCTGCCACCCAGTGCCAGTGACTTCACAAGGGGGTGTCTGGCTGCCTGGGTGACGGTTGCCCAGGCACCCCGGTCGACCAGTTGAACATACATTCCCATACTTACCTCTTTGCTTTTCTAATATTCAGCACAAGGGCAGGTTCTGCTTTTGCCAGGGGAAGTGGGAAGGAAGGCGGAGGCGGTGCGTGGGGTAAATGTTGCAACAATTGTTTCATTTCTTTCCAACTACACTTGGTATACAACAGCCTGTGACTTTCAGGTTTTCTGTTTCTTCCTGTGTTACCCTTCGGAGTAGTTAATGTTTTCTAGATTGACAATTTTGTTGGCACCTATTTGTTTACAGTGTTGCATAATGATTCCTTTTCTTATCTGTGGTGGTGTTTGAGATTTTTTAAAATTCTAATCTTATTTTGGTGTTGTTTCCCCCCTGCTCTATGAATGTAACTAAGGGCTTGTAATTTGTATTCCTTTTTATAGAATCAACCTTTACTTTTTCTTAGCGTTCTCCATTGTACTTTTATTTTGTTTATTTAGGATATTGGTTTTATTATTTTTCTACTAACTTGTTTGGTTCTTCTTTTTTTATTTGTTTCTTCTGTGGTAAATTTAAATGTTGTTTGGGGGTGTGATTATTTCTGCTTCTAAGGTAGATCTGTATTAACCAGAAAGGTTTCTCTTATACCTGCTTGTCCTTCATACCATATTTTCTTAGGTATATTTTTTATTTTAATTTGTCTCAGGTGATATAGTGCTTTTTTCATCTAGATATTTCAGAGCAGTAAAGTGGAAGGCAGTGTAACTGCTGTAAAGTCACAGCACTTATCTGTGGCTTTTCCATGTTTTCAACCTGGAACTACGTGCTTCCTCAGGCATCCACATCCTACTAAAAATGTAGGAAGGCAATTCAAAGAGCTTAAGGAGAAAGCTGGAATAGATTATTAGGGGACTGTGAGCAAGGGGCTGTCAGCAGTGTTTGTACAAGTGGCTCTGAGATTCTGAACTTCACAGAGTCTAGCCACAGGTCCACTGTGTAGCACAGGATTAAGATGGTGAAGGTGATGGTGAGAAGACATCAGGGACAGGCCAGAAGCTGAAGTGAAAAGAATAGAATCTTAGAAAAGGGTTGGACAAAATGGAGAGCATTACGAGGCCCTCCTCATACACAATGGCATTCTCTCCTCCCCAGCACCTGACGTGTAAAAACCGTAGGCCCTTCCTCTGGATTCAAACACCACTAACCTATTTCTGTGGTCTTGTGATCCATCATCCAGCTCCATATGTGGGAAATTCCTCCACATGTAAAGAAGGATATGAAAATGTCCTCTGGGACATATGTGGAGGAGACCTCAGATGATGTGCAGTTTGACTGTCTGATTTTCTGACTGAAACTGAAGAGCAATAAGTGTGTCAGGGAGGGCTGACCTGAATAAAATGTATCAGATACAGAGCTGAATGAAATGGACTGCACCAAATATTATGCCAAGTATCTGAGCAGGCCTGGGCCTTTTCTGCCGCCCCTAGAGATTTCTCATTGGGCCACACTAAAAGAAAACCAGGACCAGAGAGATGGCATCTCAGACTCCTTGGCAGTTTGGTTTGTAGGTCTTTCTCCATACTTTGAGTGGCCACAGGCAAGTGAAGACGGAGGCAGAAGGCTATTCATGAGTGAGTGGAAATTCATAAAGCTGAACAAGCACAGCATGTTCAGCAGTAGAGCCTGCAGGACCCTGCAACCAGGTAAGCACCTGCTGTGGCTGATCAAATAGATCCATCCAAATCTATACAAAATATCTTCTCGAACACCAATTTTTCAGAGAAGCAAACTGAGGCTCAGAGAGATGAGGGGTAAACCCCAGGACACAATCTAGAAATGGGCAGACTCACCATGTGCCAAGGACTTTGCCAGTGCTCACCTAGTGAAACACTGATCAAGGAGTGCTGGGTGCTGTAGAATGTGAGAAACGTAAAAGGGTAGGTAGTCATGTAAACAGTGTTTCTGCACATTAGATTTGGAACCATGGACACTACAGGCACTTCTGCATTAGCCCTCAGTGTGCAAGCCTCATCCATGGACTAGCTGATACCATTTTTACAATATGTGATAGAGAACGGGACAGAATACTAGGCACATCACCATGAACCACCAGAAGAATAAACTTCTAGGGCTTGTCCAGGAACACCCAGCCCTTCAGGGGCATGTTTGGAAAAACACCTGTGCACAAGATGAAAATGTGCAAGCTATAAATGTATAATGTGAATTTAGTGGTGTTGGAAAATTATTAACTTCATGGCGTTTCTGTTAGCTGAACAACAACACACCTCCCTGTGTGAGTAGTCTGTATTAAGACCATTTTTCCAGTGAGTCCATGACAAACAACCTGCTTATAGAAATGAGAAAAGAAAGTCTTAGAGATAATAGAATTCAGAAAAGAGAGGCCTGGAGATTTAACATGGCTGCTCAAGGAACCACAGACTAGAACTACATACACCTTAAAGTCTGGATGAACCACATTTTGTTAAGCTCTGAGACTTGACCTCCCTCTGAAATAGAGGGAAAAATCAAGAGAATGTCTTTCCTTCCTAATGCAGAGACAGTGCACAGGAACAACACACCCAATGACAATCCTCTTGAGTTCAAATTAAGGTACTATTTGTTTTACTTTAAACTGAGTTTTGCAGTAGTCATTAGGGAGATCCAGATTTCTGCAAGTCCAAAATACTTCAAGATTCTGCAAAAACAGATAGCGTGTTCCAAGACAGAGTCTGTAGGGTGACCGAGAAGGAAAAAATAAATTTTTTCTACCAAACACCTGACAGGTGACTCAAAGTGTCATTGAAACAAGTGCTCATCCATCACCACTGTGATAGCATTGGACAACCTGTACACAAGGGTGATTTAAATTTAAAAGAATGATAAATTTGTGTCAGGATGGATTGAAGAAAGCAGGCACCATCATAGAGAGCTCATGACAATGTGACAGCTGCAGCATATTCTGTTTGGAATCAGGCTGTAGCTAAACATATGAAATGATCTCACATGCATGTCTTTCTAACAGCATCTCCCTCTGAATGAATGTACTGAGCCAAACATGAACATACCATAAGGACTGAATTGAGTTGAATCATGTGCCGCTCCAGTGGCACTGTAGGATTGCATCACTGTGGCAAGTGGCCTCCCTTATGGGACATTATGAAAACGAGTGTGGCCCCAGCTCCTGACCTAGAAAGTTTTGGTCATTGAGGTGAGAAGTTGCCAGGAACCATAGGTATCTTACTTATTTCTTGCTCTTTTGCATATAAATCTTCTTAAGTGTAATAATGAGTCAAGCTTGGAGAAAGTCTGGAGGGACATTGGAGGTTTTCTGGATGAGTCTTCTTGCACCTTCAGGGTCCTTTGGAAGTGATAACGGTGCAAAGTGTTCCATAGTGTCTATGGTACCAGCCTTTACATTAGGGGTGCCAAACTCATTTTCACCTGGGGCCACATCAGCCTCCTGGTGGCGTTCAAAGGGCCAAAGACAATTTTAGGACTGTATAAACATATCTACTCCTTAAGGAAGGTGATTCAGCTCGTCACTGCTGCTGGGTGGAAACAAGGTGTCCAGCCAGTTAAAACAAGGCGGGGGGCCAGAATCAGCCTGTGGGCCTTGTCTTTGCCACCTGTGGTTTATACCATTCAAATCATTCACCTTCCTGTTCACTTCAGTGTCGCTCAACACCATCGAACACATTCTGGACCAGCTTCTCAGGAGGTGGGCACTGGCCATCCCCTCAGCTCAAGATAAGTCTGCCAACATCCAATCTGTGTCCTGGGAATATTCCTTCATCTCTGTGAGACTCCATTTTTATCTCTGTAACGTGAGTGGTAGAAAATAAACCTTGCATACTTTTAGAAGGGTTAAGTGAATCAGCGATTGCAGGTTTTCTCATGGTTTTTCATCCTGTCTCATGGTTTTTCATCCTGCCGAATGTACGCTCCACTGGCTGTGGTTGTTCAATTTTATGAATTTCCACCTCCCATACAAATCACTCTGCCTTTTTCCTTACTGCCTTGTGGCCATTCTGCATGTAAAAAAGCACATGGACAGTGACTTTCAAAGAGTTTATTATGCCATTTATGTGGTCCTGACTTGTGTTTTTTGGTTGGCCAGATTTGACAACTGTGGGCAACAAAAATCATCCCACTCAGACATTTGGGATGATTTTGAATGAACTCTACTCATTCCACAATGTGTGATACACAGGCTACATGCAGGCACATTCTGCAACAACTGGCAGTGTACAGTGCAGAGAAAAGCTGTTAACTTCAGTTTTATGAAGAGAGCATGACAGTCAGAAATACTTTACTTGCCTGTTGGGAACCAATCTGACTGGTTTCAGAAGCTGAAACCATCCCCCCATTGACTAAGGCTGGGTGAGCCACCTTGGGACCATAAGCCACTGAGGAGACAAAGCTTACCTCCCTGGCAGGAGTGTCACTTCTGCTCCTTTTCCTTCATCCATAACTGGCCCCCAATGCTTGCTCAGTTACCAATCATGCGTAAGATTGCCCAAAGGGGGGAATGACCTAAGCCAGGCCTGATCATGTGGGAGGCCCCCAAGGAAGGACTTGGGGGGCTATAGCAAAAGGGGGTGATGGACTCTCACCACTCTCCTTTGAAGTAGCCTGAGTCCTCATTCTGTCTGCAAGAAGTCTCCTAATTCCTTGGCTGCCTACTTGCCCTGCCTGACTTAAGCCTGAAACAATGACAGAGGGTGGTGCAGCCCTGTGCTGGCAAGGACGGGTTCCCCAGGCAATCAGGCCTAAGAAAGAATATATAAAATCCTGTGAAACCTGCTTTGTTTAGAAGGCTCTCAATTAAATGATAAGGGTGCAAGCAAGAAGTGAGTTTTTTCCTCAAAGTTTTATAGTTGTTTAGCTATCTGACCCTGACTCAAAATAGGCCCTCAGAGTTCTTTGTTATCTGTTGTTTGATCCTTACTGCCTGACCGTGATTACTGAGCTTTACCTGTATTCTTGTGCAAATCAACCCAATAAAAGCCCATTGAGGAAGAGGTTCTTGGCCCTTCTCCTTTGAGAGATAGGCCACCTCTCCTCTCCAAGCAGATCAGGTGTTGGTAGACTTATTCTCAACAGTGGCAGCTGGGAAGGTGGGGGATGCTCTGTGGGCGCAGCCCCCCAACACTTGCAGTTGGATTTTTATATGTCACTTATGGCATTTTCATATCCTTTGGTGCATCTCGTGGCGTATTTAATGCTTACTAGAAGGCAGGATCACAGGACCACATAGAAACTGGAGTAATTTTTTCTGTGCTGAAGGAAACCTCATGCTTCTAGAGAAATTAGTTTGGTTTCCAGAGCCTTTGTTTGTGGGTGAGAAATTTCTGGCAGAATCCTGGATTTGTTCTACTTGTCTTTTAAGTTGTAGCTTCTTCTGCTTTTTCTCATACCAGGTGCTGGCCCCCCTCTGTTGCCTGCTCCTTTTACCTTCAGTCTCATTGTTTTGTCCCACAAAGGGGACATGTGGCCACACCCCCGAATGTCCAGCTCCACTCAGTCACTTGTACGAAACATGGTGAGAAACCCTGGAGAGAAAGCTTATTGCTTTTTCCAAGTTTATCTTCACTCTCTTTCCATTTTTTGTTATCTTATGTATGATATGAAGAACTAAAAGGTTCCTGTTTACTAAGGTCACATTTAGTTCTTAATTTTCTTGTTCCCAACAGGTACATTGTTCAAAGTTTAAATTTTAGAACTGCTAGAGATATTTGGTGTCACTTTAAAATAGGAAACTTATCATTTTGTTTTTTCACCATAAATAACAATATTTCAAAAAGGCTTGTCTCAGCAGGTCTTTTGGATATTAAAATGTGGAATGCAATGTTTAAAGAACGGCAATTTTAATTTATAATACTATATATTAATGAATTAATAAAAATTATGTCCTTAGCTGATACATTAAAACACTTTGACCTGATAGATATTTACAAAGCATTTTACCAGGAATTTACTATGTGAATGTGCAAGTTACACTGCCTAAATAAATACTTCAAAACACCTGGAAAGTGACTTCTAATATAGTAGGTTTTCCCTTGCATTTTCTCACAATTAGTGATATTGAGCTTCTTTTCATGTCTTTGAACCATTTCTATGTCCTTTTTGAAGAAGTGTCCACTCAGGTCCTTTCTCCATTGTTTAAATGGATACCTTATTTTCTGGTATTGAATTTTATAATTTCCATATAAGTTTTGGATATTAAATGTTTATAAGGCATATGAGCAAATTTCATTATATCCATCTTCCTACCAGTTTGATATGATCATGGGGCAATGTGCACAGTCACTTCATTGACACTCAACCACTGGGGAATGGGGGATAAAGCATGAGTGAGGGCAAGGCTGGCTGACCTCCCTTCTTCCCCAGAGACTTTTATCGTCTCTCATCAAAGCCTCTGGAGATCTCCTATGTATCTGCCTCTTCCCAACCTTGGCTGGATTCTCTGCCCAGACAGGATGAGAGCGTGGGCACACACCTGCCATCTGACCTATAACTCGTTCCACAGCTGTATGTTGTGCAGGAAGTGATCCCAGGAACAGGACATGTGAGGTGAGGATCAGAGCACAGGGCTGGGGAAGAGTTTTAAGAATTCCAGAAGAATGTGGCCCTAGGACCTCCTCACAGTTGTTTCCCCCTAAGTGACTGTGACAATGCCCTCTTACACTCTGTCCACTCTTTCACAGTCCATGAGAGGGGAGTGGTGTAGGAGGATGAAGATGGGAGTTGGTCACCCCTGGTCTAGGAAGACTAGGCCACAGGCCATATGCTTTATTTTTGTTGTTGAGTAGTTTTAAGCAAGTCACTTACTTCTAAAACTATTTCAATTTTTACATATTTACTGATTTTGAAGAGATAAGTAAAGAAAGATAGAAAATACAGGGTGAGGTTAATATGTTTTTTTCTCATTTAGGCATTCAGTGGTAAATTCTTGCATATGCCTTACACCTGGACCTCAGGTCAAACCTGTCACATTGGCACACAGGGACAACGCTCTTACAAACTGTGCTATCCAGCCAAGCCTCAGCGCATTGATTTTTAAGTTTCATGAGACAGTTCATTATTTACCTTTGCCACATTTCAAACACAGACACTCCCCTCCCTTGCTCATGTTGCTGTTTTTCAGATAAGTAGTGCTGAAGTCCACAACCAAATGACATTGTACCAATCTTCTGCACACTCACCCTCCTCTTGTCTTTGGGCTTTTTTGTCGTATATGGAGAGAGACAGATTTCTCTTCAACTTTGATGTGGTAAGGTTTGTCATTCATTGTCTGTATGGCTTATGGGTTTTGGGTGTCAACGTTCGAAAGACCTCCTTCCTGTTTTGGAAATGAGAGTTTCAGGATGGGGGTAGTTGGGAACTAAACAGACAGCAAAAGAATAAAGGCAAGTAATAAATGCGGAGGAAAAGAGACCTCACACCCTATGTGGTAGCACTACATGCCACATGGACATTACCTTTCTGTGAGTTGTACTCTTAAAATCCTGTATGGGTCCTTCATTGTTGCTTTTATGCGTTCCACAAAGATTCTTTTTTATTTTATTATTTCATTTTATGTTGTATTAAAACCTTGAAGGCTGCAAAGGGCACCTGGAAGAGTGCTTTGCTCAGAAAGATAAAACCTTTTGGGCAGGTGCAGTTATGAAGTTGCCAGAAAGATGGCAGAAGGTGGTAGAACAAGAGGGTGAATATGTTGTTCAAAAAGTTATTGGTGAAAATGAGAAACGTTTCTTTTATTTTTACCTACAAACTAAGCGAATGTTTCGGCCAACCCAATAAATTTAGTTGTTAAAAAAGAAGAGATAAGATTCGTGCTTTTCTGTTTCATGAATAGTTGCCCTGTTTAGGTCTGACACTGCTCAGCAGCCACAATTCCTGCGGGTCCTCCCGGGAGCTGTTGAAGGTTCCAGAAGGTTCCAGCCTCACTGGGAAGCTTGGAAATTCTTTCAAGTCTGTGGTACCTGGCTGGTTCCTGCTCTGCCCACCAACAAAAAAATGTTTTCCAGGTTTCCCTTCCACAATCCACTCGCTGTAGGACAAGAGACACCCTATGCGCTGTGCAGAGACAAGACCTTCCCTCTGGAGAGAGGCAGGGAGCTGCCTGTGCGGCCCAGATCCGGATCAGCCCCGCTGACCTCCTCCTTTCCAGACAGGGGAGGGAGTCGACCTGGCTCCGTGCGCCCAGGTGATCTGCAGTGGGCCGGGGTGCTGGCGGGATCGTGCTGCGGTGCTGGGGATCCGCCTTTGGCCTGTTTGCCAGGGATCCAAGCAGCGGGCTCAGCGCGGCTGTGGCCTCTCAATTGAGCTGCCTGGACGGTCTTCCTGTGCTCGCTGGCGCTCCCCTCGGCCCCCTGCGCAGACTGACCAAAGGGGCCTCGCGGGGCGCTGGGGAAATTGGGAGCTCTAGCCCATAGGCCGTCCTGCCTGCTGAGATGTTCAGCCTTTATGGTTTCCTCAATTTTTTCTCCCCAGTTTTGCTCCGGAGGTGCCACCGACCCCAGTCAAACCGGGTGCATGGATAGGGCGCCACGACCCGGCTGTGCCAGCCTCTTGGGTCCGTTCATCCGAGGGGCCTCAGAGGAGTTTTTCTCACTCCGGATCAGCCGCCAGAGTCTATTTGGCCTAAACGCATGACCGCCTGGCTCAGGGTCGCCTGAGGACAAAGCTCCCCGTCGTCCCAGTCCAGTTCCGAAGGCCGGGTGCACGGGGGTGGTGTGTGCAGGCTCTGCAGGGCGAGGAGGGGTGTGACTCGGGCCCCTGGGTCC
Organism: Phyllostomus discolor; assembly: GCF_004126475.2. Lineage (NCBI taxonomy): Eukaryota > Metazoa > Chordata > Mammalia > Chiroptera > Phyllostomidae > Phyllostomus > Phyllostomus discolor. Next base: position 512,008 of record NW_023397489.1, on the reverse strand, counting down.
AGGCTCCTGGAGTTAATTATTCTCCACCTTTATTCCGAAGTTCCTATAGGGTGTTGGGGATCCCAGAGAGTTGTCCCACAGGTGGTGTCACAGAAAAGGCGACTCAGGCGGCCTCGGGGTTTGTGAAGTGGAGTTTTATTCACGCATGCGGACCCAGAGGAGGCAGTCTCCGAATTCTGGGCCCGGAGCTCAGGCTGGGGCTTGCTGACATTCTTGCTGCAAAGGCGGAAGCAGGAGAAGGGAGACGAGAGGCGCGCAGTCTCTGGCGGGAAGTGGGTTTACAGAAGCAGAATGCGGAGGTTAGAGTGTGACCTTGAGATGACTGCTACCTAAGAATGGGTATCGCTCAGTTCTGTCGTGTCCCAGTGGGACAGAGTCGGGCACCTTCTTGGTCTTCTGGGCCACCTCCTTCTCCTCCTCTGCCTTCTCCACCCCTGGTCCACCTGCAGCCCGCAGGCCTGTGTGGGCCCTGGTGAGCACCTGCTGCCCGAGGCTGTCCTCCTCCTAAGAGGAACATCTGGCGGCCTGGGCAATGGGTGCATGGGGCGAGATGAGCCCATTTAGGGGCTCAAACGTGGACGTGCGGCCACTGTGCACAACCTGACCAGCTGGCGAGTCAGTCCCGTACTGGCTGAGTGGCTCATCTGACAGCTCTTCACCCTTGCAAGGAACTCTTCCCTGCTGTAGAAAGGAGGACAGGGAAGGAAGGCAGAGGTGGCCTGGTGGTCAGGATGTGGCGGGAAAAACAGGGTGGGGCAACAGCAAGTAAATGTTAACATTTTCAATTTAGTTTTCTAGGTATAGCTCTCACCATGCAAACAGTGTTAAGGTTATAAATTTCTCCTTTATATTATATATAACGTATATAAATTTTATGTGTATACACACACACACACACACACACACACACATATATATATATATATATATATATATACACACATACACACAGACACAGAAACTACATCATGTATAATATTATCATTGCAAATACCAGTTGCTGTTTCGGTTACTGTCAATCACTGAGGGATGTTTCCTAGTGGCTGCATTAATGACAAAACAATTTTGCCTTCACTAGGATCCTCTTTTTTCCCCCTCAGAGTGTGGGTTCGGGAGGTGAGCATTGGGTTGTGTGTTAAGGGGGCCTGGCAACCCCCGGCATTGGTTCAGTCCTGTCTGAAGATGGGGACTCTTTCTGTCACTTCCCCTGCAGCTGCTGGCCTGGCACTGGTGCCCTTCCATCTCCACTTCAATGACATTAACCTGAGCCACACAGAGGACAGAGGGCCAGAATCTCAGGTCAGCCCACAGGAGCAGCTGTACAAACCTGGTGAGAGTTCCCTGATGGAAACCACCAGCTTTCCTATTTCCAGCTTTCTCTTCATTCTTTGTGAGCTTCATTGAGAATTACATAAAAACTTAAGAGGATCAAATTTTCACCTGCCACTGTGACTTATGTAAATTCAAATATTGTTTTCTCCACTGTAATAGGCTCATTGAAAAAGGACTTCCCTTGATTTTGTAAAGCATTCCATTTATTGGTGTCACACTGATTATATAAATTCCATCAGCTTCAAGTGCAAATTTTTTATAAGGATTTTGTATATGGCACTCTGTGTTACCACTCAAAGTCCAGTCTTTAATGGTGTTTTTTTCTAAGTGAAACATGATATGAGATGCCTACAAAGCATCATTTTATTTGAAAGACAGTATTGAAAATATTAACAATATAATGGCTTTCACTGCCACATTCAATCAGCTTTACCTGATAGTCATTTATAAAGCAGTTAATGCAAAAACTTCAGTTTACACATTTACTCCTAGTTTGAATGGAACATTTTCCAAGATAGATCATGTACCAGGCCCCAAAATAAGCCTCAATAAAGTCAAAAAACGTAAAGTGTATCTACCCTATTATCTGACCACAATTTTAAATAGAATTCAAATTAAGTATGAGACTAAAAGAGAAAAACACAAGTGTACCAATATGAAACAACATGCTTCTGCACAACCAGTACCTGAAGGAAAAAAGCAAACAAAGCCAGATCTACCTTGAGACACATAAAAATTGAAAAGCAACCTAACAAATGCTGGTATGAAGTAAAAGCAGTTAGAAGACAAAGCACTATAGCTATTCAAGCCTACCAAAAGAGCAGGAAATTTTTCTAAAAATTTATTTAAATTTACCCATGAAGAAAGCAGAGACAGAGACAAAAACAGGTGAAAACATGGGTACCATGTTTTTCGGACCTTAAGATACACCTAGATTTTAGAGGTGGGAAATAGGGAAAATTTTTGAAGAAAAAATGTGGTAAATATTTAATAACATAAATAACATAATATTTCACCAATGTAAATGTGAACAGAACTCAACAGCAGCATTAACAATCATTATTCCTCCCAAATTTGAGCTGGGGGAAATGCCTCATATAGTCCAAAAAACACATAAGTAAAAAAAAAAAAATCATATCACAAGTAAATGAAACAAAAATACAAGAACAAAGACTGATAAAATTAAAAACTAATTCATTGAAAAATAAATGGAAAAACATACAGTAGGACTCATCAAACAGGAAAAGAGAGAATAAAAATCAAAAGGAAAATGTCAACTGACACTTCAGATAAAAACAATCATTAAATAATTCTGTAAATAAACATATACTAACAAATTTGGCAATCTAGTTTAAATAAATTTTCAAAAAACTTAGAATCCCCCAAGGAACAAATAGAAAGGAACAGAGAATCTGTATGGACCAATTCTTAGCAATGAAGTTGAGGCAGTAACTAAAGCTCCTCAGAGCCAAAATCCCAGGATCAGATGGCTTTATAGGGGAAGCCTACCAAATATTTCAATAATAATTACTACAAATTCTTTTCAAACTGTTTTAAAAATTACAGAATAATATTTCTAAACTCACATTATGAGTCCAGCATTAGCCTGATTAAAAAACCAAACAGATACAACAAAGGACTAGACTTACTGCCAATATTTCTAAGAAACACAGATGCCACAATTCTTAACAGAATAATAGCAAGCTGAATTTAACAGTGTGTTAAAAGAGTTATACATTATCATCAAGTAGGTGTTATACTCTAAATACACATCTGTTTCAACTTCTTTTAAAACATTGTGATTTATCAAATCACAAAACCAAGAATTACAGTCATGCAATTATTGAAAAGAAGTAGGAAAAACATTTGGCAAAATTCAATATCAATTTATGATTTTTGAAACATTCTCAACAAAAATTAATAAAATCAAAATCCCTTCACTTCTTAAAGGCTCTATATGACAAGCCCACAGCTATTGTCATACTCAATTGTAGAAAAAGGAAAGCTTTCCCTCTAAGATGAGGGAAAAAATAATGCCCACTCTCTCCCCTATCACTCAGCAGAGTACTAGAGTTTGTATCCACAGCATACACATTTGGAAAGAAAATAAAAGGCATTCCTATCAAAGAAAAACTGACACTGTTTGCAGATGACATCAGACTATGTGTAGAAATACAAGAGAATCCAGCAAAACAAATAAAATGAATAGAATTAATGAAACAAATTCCGTGTGGTATCAACATGCAAACTTAATATACAGAAATGTGTCCCATTTATATACACTAATAACTAAAAATCTGAAGAATAAATAAAATCATCCTATTTACAATGCAATAGAAACAAGTAAATGTGTAGGAATTAACAAAGTCAAAGATGTAAAAGACCTGTAGCATCAAAATTATGACTGCAGAAAATACTTGAGAAGGACAGACACACAAAAAATAGGATTATATATGCTCACAAATTGGCAAAGGTAAATTATTTACTAAGGGCCACACTTTCCAAAGCAATATAGATATATAATGCAATTTCTATCAAAATCGCAATTTTATTCTCCTCAGAACTGGAACAAATAATTCTAAAGTTTATATGGAACCACAAAAGACCACCCAAAGCCAAAACAATCTGGAGAAAGAAGATCTCAGTTGGAGAGATTCTAATCCCAGATCTCAAACCACACTACAAAAATACAATTTTCAAAACAGCATGGTATTGTCTCCTGAAAAGAGGAAACACAAAAATAAATGGAAATAAATAGAAAGCCCAGAAGAAAATCCTCACTTGTTTGGACAAGAAATGTATCACAAAGGAGCCAAACATATACAGTGGAGTAATGACAGTCTCTTCTACAAGTTGTCTTGTGTTGCGCGTGGGTCACCAGCCAGCAGTGACCACAGAACGCTGTGGATGGCTCACGGAAAAACACGCGAGAAACAAACAAACATGCACAGAGACAAACTAGTTTCTGTGGGGAAGTAGGGACAGAATGGCCACCCCCCCTAGTGGGGAGGGCCCTGATTTACCGTCCATACATGCTTTTATTGGGCTCATTTTGCATAATCAGGTAAAGTACAGTACTTATCAGGGGGAAGTAAGGAACTATAGAAAACAAGGAACTCTGCTGGTCTATTGAGTTGAGGTCAAAGAGCTGTAAGACTTTGAGGAACCAACTTCCTCCTTGGACCCTTCTTATTCAACTGAGAGCATTTTAAACAAAGAAGGTTTCACAGTAATTTACATGTTCTTTCTTAGGCCTGATCACCCGGGGAATCCGCCCTTTTCAGCACAGAGCTGCACCACCCTGTCATTGTTTCAGGCTTAGGTGGGAACTAAGGCAATAAGGAGATTTTCTCCCAGATGAGAACTCAGGCTATGTCAAAGCCGAGGAGCAAGGGTCCATCACCCTCTTATGCTGCAGCCCCCAAAGTCCTTCTTTTGGGGGGCCTCCCAAAGTGATCCTGCCTGGCTTAGGTCATTCCCTGCGTGGGGAATCTTACCCGTCTTTGGCTAACCGACCAAGCTTTTTGGGGTTCAGCAGCAGGAGCAGCATTCCTGCCAAGGAGACAAGCCCTTCTCTCCTTGCTGGCTTACGGTTCCAAGGGCGTTCCCTTAGCCTTAGCCTAGGCGGGGGTTTCAGCTTCTGATACCAGTCAGGGCGGTTCCTAACAGTCTTGGGAAAACAGAACAGGTACGTGCTAAAAAGAGACCTAAACACTCTCTTAAACACTATACAAGAATACACTTAAACTGAAGCCACCCTAACCCAACTTTTCCAGAATTCCAGCTGACCACAGCCCCGCTCACATCTTCCTGCCTTCCAACTGATGCCAGGCCCACCTGTCTTCTACCAGATCTGCCTTTGTTCTTAAAATCTTTTTCCAGACACTTAATTTTTTTCAACAGCTCAAAAGCTGAGATCACAAGTTTTTAAAAAAACTCAAGTGTTGAAACGCTGATATTCTGGCTGAAGCCTACCCTGACTCATGGAAGACCTTCAGAGAAGACACCCCAGAGAAGCACATTTGAGATTCTTACAGTTTTCTAAGACTGGGTCCCATATTTAGTAACATGTGGAAAACTATCAAGTATTTATTTTACGTGTAAGTATTCTGATGGGAAATTTGGAAGTCACAGAAAGAAATGAAGAACTGATAGTTGTATGAATATGGATAAACTTGTCCCAAGTGAAAGGAGCCCAGTCACCCCAGATAACAAACAGTATGATGCCATTCCTATGAAATAGCCAGAATCATGAAACTCTAGATGGAGACAGCAGACTGGGTGGTCTGCAGTTGGGGTCTGGGGAGAGAGTGGTGGTGATGGTAGTGGGGTGTGAAGTGGGCTAGGAGAGGATGGAGTGGGGTGGGAGGGGAGAACAAGAAAGGGAGGAAAAGAAAAAACACCAAAGGAGCTACTTAGTTCATGACACTGAGCATGAGTGTTATTCTGAGTGTTCTGTTGTTGTTTTTTATGTTTTGTCTCCCCTGAATGCACAGAAATTAGCCTGTGTGGAGTTCAACAAGGATCAGCCACCACACCACCACTGGCATTTGGCAGAAATTAAAATCAATGGCAGAGGGAGGAGTGGGAAGAAATCACTAGTTTACATTTCGGCCAGCCACAGTCATCAATATTCTACAAGTGGTGTGACCTCCTTTGTTTGTATACATGAAATAAATTTATATTTGAGGTACTTCTGTGTGCTATTTCTAAGTGATATGCATAAATGAAATCAATGACAATGGCTGTTATGAGCACCTGCCATGAACCTCCAAACTGCCTTCCACTCACTGCTGTGCCTGGTGCATCCCATCCCCCCTCCTTCCCTATGCCTGTTCCCTGTTTGGAAAGGCATTGGACTATCATTGAAAGGGTGCTTTGGATACTTTACTCTCTCTTCCTTTCTCTTATCTCTGTATTTCCTGCCTTCCTTTTCTGTTCCAATGCTCCTGGGATAGGGATGTTCACCATATAAAGGAATGAACCTCCCCCTATACTTTTACAGTGCTGATGCAGAGCCATTGGGTGAACTTGGAAATGTCACACAGGGCTCCCACCCCAACACCTGCAGAGCATTCCTGGGCCTTTAGAAATGACCTGTAGGATCCCTGGCTGGTGTGGCTCAGTGGATTGAGTGTTGGCCTGGGAACCATAGGGTTGCTGCTTTAATTCCCAGTTAGGGCACATGTGTAGGTTGTGGGCCAGGTCCCTGGTTGGGGGTGTGTGAGGGGCAACCACACATTGATGTTTCACATCCTCTCTTTCTCCCTTTCCCTCTCTCTACAAATAGATAAATAAGATCTTAAGAAAAAAGAAATTTCTTTGGGGGGAAGCATGACCCTCTCTGTGTCATCCTAGGTCAAGTAGGCACCCCTTGTGGACAGAGAAACTTAACTAGAATCACCTTGTTTTGTAGACGTGATACCTCTTCAAAACATCCACAAATGATAGTGATAGGAATGGTAATCACTGCAATGATGATGACATGAATCATGGTCACCTGTTTTCTATTTTCACAGGGAGGTATACATTGGTGATGTCAATAGTTTGCATGGTGACAAGAAGTGAACAGACTTTGTGGGGGTGACTGCATTGGAAGCAAGGGAAAGGGTAAACCACTGTATTGTGCACCTGAATGTAACAGGCTGTTGTAAAAGCCATATTCAGAAAACCTTCAAAAGTGGTCACATTTACCCCCTGTGGCCCCACCCCACACAACTCCTCTGCCTTCCATCCTCCCCTGCCACGTAACAAAACCATTACCTGCCAGTGTGTAGACTGTTAGGTGAGCAAGTTGGCAGGTAGGGGATGATCTGCTAATTGACCTGGGTGCTGTGGGCATAGGTCTAAGTCCAGGCTCAGCCAACTGGTCAACCTTGGCCCCCTGGGAACCATTGCCCAGGCAGCCAGAGAATCCCATCCCCACTTTGTGATGCCAAAAACTGTGGGTGGCAGGTGCCAGAGTCCCCAGGGCATGCTGGTGACTGTGGGTCCTCTGGGGTAGAGATGGGAGGGGAAGAAACAGAGGAGGCAGCAGGCAAGACAGGCAGCGTGCCAACCTGACACACCCGCAGGACAGCTCCCTGCACCCCCCAAAGTCATAGCAGGACTTCAGAGGAAAACGTTTTCAATCCAGTCACACAGCCGGGACCCATGTGTGTCCCTGTTCCTCCCCACATAGCCCTCTGCAGTCCTCCACGCAGAGCTGGTACTGCTCCTCACTTTTGGAATGGGGCTTGGCAAGAAAAATCTCCTCTGGTGACCGAAATCCAAGTGGACATGCATTTTGTCATGTGGGCAGAGGGGTTCTGTCTCCTCATATCTCTGTATCAAGACAGAAAATCTTTGCTGATTCACCAGCAACACACAGAACCCAATCTGTCCAGACTGGTCAGTGAAAAGATCCCTGTGGGTGGAGGAGAAGCACCAGAGAGTGCTGGTCAAGTCCTCTTGGCAGCCCTGGAGACTTCAGACAACCTCTCCTCAATAGTCCTGCAGGTCCACTCCCCTGGGAACAGGGGCAGCGCCGAAGCCCCTGACTCACAGGCTCCATGCTGCCAGCACCACTGGCCTCCTGGAAGTCACCCTCCTGCACAGCAGCAAGATCATCTGCCTCCTCATTCCACAATGAAGAAACCCAGAAGTGGCCTCCAGTGACTTCACTGGGACGCATCTGGATCGAGGGCCCAGAAGAGGCCCCCACCACCTCGGCCACAGATCTCCTCCCAGCGCATCTCAGATCCGGCCTCTCCATCCACTGCCCACCACCAGAGCAGCCACCTTGGAGCTCCCACCCAGCATGTTGCAACCCTGGCAGTGGAAGGGGCACTTGGAAAATGTGAGGCTCTCTGAGGGCAGAGGCCAAATCTGGGGACCAGCTAGATATCTGGGATGGGAAACTGTTCCCTGAGGCCTGCCGCATGCTGGCAGCAGCATCCCAGTGAGACACTAGCCATCCTGGGATCCAGGGAGGACCTAGAAAAATTGTTGTGGCTGGAGACTGTGAAACCTAAATGAGGTGAGTATTCACAGTAAAGTAGATCGATGTTGTTCTCTTTTCTCTTTTCCTTTTTCCTTTTCAAAATATTAAATTTATTTGGGGCACACTGGTTAATAACACTATACAGATTTTGAAGTGAAATATATAAAGCATCCTTGTAATAAAGTCCTAAAAACAAACACACACACACAGGAGTTTTAACAGTAAACTCAGAAAACAAAACTTCATCTGTACAGCATCAAGCGCTCAGCGCACAAAGTATAAGGTCTCTTTTCCACCTCATTAACCCTTTTTTTCCTTTGTTGTCTTTGGTTTCCTGCATCCCACCCTAAATCTGTCATTTCCAGCACACAGAGCAGTTCTTTCCAAGACATACAGATAAAACACTGATTCCTGGCTGATGCGGTCAGTGGACTGAGTGCTTGCCTGTTGGGAGCTGTCCTGCCTGGTTTCAGAAGCAGTAACCCCCCATGGCTAAGGCTCAGTGAGTGACCTTCAGACCACAAGCTATTAAAAAGACAAAGGTTATCTCACTGGCAGGGGCGCTACCTCTGCCCCTTTTACTTCACCTTGATTAGCCCCCAATGCTTAACCGGTTAGACAATGACCAGTACGATTCCTCAAGGGACGGATGACCTAAAACAGTCACAATCATGGGGGGGGCCTCTGGGAAGGACTTGGGGCACTGTAGCAAAAGGGGGTGATGGACCCTCGCCCCTCTGCTTTGAAGTAGCCTGAGTCCTCATTCTGTCTGCAAGAAGTCTCCTAATTCCTTGGCTGCCTTACTTCCCCTGCCTGACTTAAGCCTGAAACAATGACAGAGGGTGGTGCCGCCCTGTGCTGGAAAGGATGGGTTCCCCAGGGTGATCAGGGTTAAGAAAGGGTATGTAAAATCCTGTGAAACCTGCTCTGCTAAGAATGCTCCTGTGACAGGACATAGCTGAGCAGTAGCTATTCTTAGGTAGGAGCTGACCAGCAGCCTTTCCCACACAGCAGCCTTTCCCAGATAAACAGTTATCTCAAGGTTGTACACTAACCCCCATTTCAGCAGCTGCACTCCTTCCCCTCTTCCTTCTGCCTGTGTAACAAGCATATAAAGTAGTCTCCAGCTTGAGCTCATTGCCCAGAATTTGGACTTTATCTCCTCTGGGTCCCCATGCATGAATAAACCCCTCTTTGTAAACTCGCAGGCCATCTGAGTCCTCTTTTCTGTAACAGGATGAATGGACCCAAGGGGCTGGCACAGCCGGGTCGTGGCGCCCTATCCATCCACCCGGTTTGACCGGGGTCAGTGGCACCTCCAGAGCAAAACTGGGGAGAAAAAATTTGAGGAAATCATAAAGGCTGAACATCTCAGCAGGCAGGACGGCCTATGGGATAGAGCTCCCAATTTCCCCAGCGCCCCGCGAGGCCCCTTTTGGTCAGTCTGCGCAGGGGGCCGAGGGGAGCGCCAGCGAGCACAGGAAGACCGTCCAGGCAGCTCAATGGAGAGGCCACAGCCGCGCTGAGCCCGCTGCTTGGATCCCTGGCAAACAGGCCAAAGGCGGATCCCCAGCACCGCAGCACGATCCCGCCAGCACCCCGGCCCACTGCAGATCACCTGGGCGCCCCGAGGCCAGGGCGACTCCCTCCCCTGTCTGGAAAGGAGGAGGTCAGCGGGGCTGATCTGGATCTGGGCCGCACAGGCAGCCCCCTGCCTCTCTCCAGAGGGAAGGTCTTGTCTCTGCACAGCGCATAGGGTGTCTCTTGTCCTACAGCGAGTGGATTGTGGAAGGGAAACCTGGAAAACATTTTTTTGTTGGTGGGCAGAGCAGGAACCAGCCAGGTACCACAGACTTGAAAGAATTTCCAAGCTTCCCAGTGAGGCTGGAACCTTCTGGAACCTTCAACAGCTCCCGGGAGGACCCGCAGGAATTGTGGCTGCTGAGCAGTGTCAGACCTAAACAGGGCAACTATTCATGAAACAGAAAAGCACGAATCTTATCTCTTCTTTTTTAACAACTAAATTTATTGGGTTGGCCGAAACATTCGCTTAGTTTGTAGGTAAAAATAAAAGAAACGTTTCTCATTTTCACCAATAACTTTTTGAACAACATATTCACCCTCTTGTTCTACCACCTTCTGCCATCTTTCTGGCAACTTCATAACTGCACCTGCCCAAAAGGTTTTGTCTTTCTGAACAAAGCACTCTTCTGGCAACTTCATAACTGCACCTGCCCAAAAGGTTTTGTCTTTCTGAACAAAGCACTCTTCCAGGTGCCCTTTGCAGCCTTCAAGGTTTTAATGCAACATAAAATGAAAAAATAAAATAAAAGAGAATTTTTGTGGAACACATAAAAGCAACAATGAAGAACCCATACAGGATTTTAAGAGTACAACTCACAGAAAGGTAATGAGCATGTGGCATGTAGTGCTACCATGTAGGGTGTGAGGTCTCTTTTCCTCCCTATTTATTACCTGTTTTTTTTTCCTTTTGTTGTCTGTTTAGTTCCCAACTACCCCCATCCTGAAACTCTCATTTCCAAAACAGGAAGGAGGTCTTTCCAACATTGACACCCAAAACCCATAAGCCATACAAACAATGAATGATAAACCTTACCACATAAAAGTTTGAGAGAAACCACTCTCTGCATATACCACAAAAAAAGCCCAAAGGCAAGAGGAGAGTGGGTGTGGGGAACATTGATGCAACGTCATTTGGTTGTGGACTTCAGCACTACTTACCTTAAGAGCAGCAACATGAGGAAGGTGAGGAGAGTGTGTGTGTTTGAAATGTGGCAAATGTAAATGATGAACTGTCCCATGAAACTTAAAAATCAATGTGTTCAGGCTTAGCCAGATAGCACACTTTGTCAGAGTGTTGTCCCTGTGTGCCAACGTGACAGGTTTGACCTCAGGTCCAGGTGTAAAGCATATATAAGAATTGTTCAATGAATGCCCAAGTAAATGGGAAAAACAAATTAATCATACCCTCTACTTTCTAGCTTTCATAATTTATCTCCTCAAAATCAGTAAATATATAAAAATTGAAATAGTTTTTAAAAGCAAGTGACTTGCTTAAAACTACACAGCAATAAAAATGAAGCATGTGGCCTGTCACCTACTCTTTCTAGAGTGGGGGTCACCAACTCCCATCTTCATCTTCCTACACCACACCCCTCTCATGGACCATGAAAGAGTGGACAGAGTGTATCAGGGCATTGTCACAATCGCTTTGGGAAAAAAGCAGTGAGGAGGTCCTAGGGCCACATTCTTCTGGAATTCTTAAAACTCTTCCCCAGCCCTGTGCTCTGATCCTCACCTCACATGTTCTGTTCCTGGGATCACTTCCTGTACAACATACAGCTGTGGACCGAGTTATCGGCTAGATGGCAGGTGTGTGCCCATGCTCTCATCCTGTCTGGGCAGAGAATCCAGCCAAGGTTGGGAAGAGGCAGATACATAGATACCCAGAGGCTTTGATGAAAGGTGATAAAAGTCTCTGGGGAAGAGGGGAGGTCAGCCAACCTTGCCCTCACTCATGCTTTATCCCCCATTGCCCAGTGGCTGAGTGTCAAAGCTTCTGGAAACTGAACGAATTTCTCTAGAAGTGTGAATTTTTTTCTTCTGCACACAAAAAAAGGACTCCAGTTGCTATGTGGTTCTGTGATCCCTCCCTCTAGTAAGCATTGAAAAATGCCACCAGATGAAGCAAAGGCTGTGAAAATGTCATAAGTGACATACAAACATCTGACCACAAGTAATGTCTTCTCTGACTGTCATGCTCTCTTCATAAAACTGAAGTTAACATCTATCCTCTGCATTGCACACTGCCAGTTGTCACAGAATGTGCCTGCATGTAGCCTGTGTATCATACACATTGTGGAGTGAATAGAGTTCATTCAAAATTATCCCAAATATTGAGTGAGCCTTGGGGTTTTTCCTGCCTGCAAAATGTCTAATCTGGCCAACCAAAAAACACAAATCAGGACCTCATAAGTGACATAACAAACTCTTTGAAAGTTATGTTCCATGTGCTTTTTTATATGCAGAATGGCCACAGGGTAGTAAGGAAAAAGGCAGAGTGCTTTCTGTGGGGAGTGGAAATTCATAAAATTGAACAACCACGGCCAGTGGAGCATACATTTGGCAGGATGAAAAACCAAGAGAAAACCTGCAGTAGGTGATTTGCTTAACCCACCTAAAAGTATACAAGGTTTATTTTCTACCACCCACTTTTCAGAGATAAAAATGGAGTCTCATAAAGATGAAGGAATATTCCCATGGCACAGACTGGACTTTTGCAGAGTTATCTTGAGCTGAGGGGATGGCCAGTGCCCACATTCTAAAAAGCTGGTCCAGGATGCACTGGGTGGTATTGAATGACATAGAAGTGACCAGGTCAGTAAATGATGTCAACAATGTGAACCGCAGGTGCAAAACACAAGGCCCACATGGCCAATTCCAGCCCTCCCCCTTGTTTTATCTGGCCTGGCACCTTGTTTCTACCCAGCAGCAGTGCCAAGCTCATTCACCCTCCTTAAGGAGTAGGTACATTTGTACAGTGGTAAAATTACATTCGGCCCTTTGAAGGCAATTGTGAGACTCATGTGACCCCAGGAGAAAATGAGTTTGACACCCCTAATGTAAATGATGGTTCTACTTTGGAAGGCTGGTACCACAGACACTATGGAATGCTTCTCACTGTTGTGACTTTCAAAGGACCCTGAAGGTGCAAGCCTCATCTGGGAAAGCTTTAATGTCCCTCCAGACTTTCTCCAAGCTTTACTCATTATCACACTTAAAAAGGTTATACACAAAAGAGCAAAATAGGATTAAGATATCTGTGGTTCCTCTGCAACTTCTCACCTCAATTACCAAAACTTTCTGGGTCAGCAACTAGGGCCACACTCGTTTTCATAATGTCCCATAAGGGAGGCCACTTGCCACAGTGATGCAATCCTACAGTGCCACTGGAGCTGCATATGATTCAACTCAATTCAGTCCTTATGGTATGTTCATGTTTGGCTAAGTACATTCATTCAGAGGGAGATGCTGTTAGAAAGACATGCATGTGAGATCATTTCATATTTTTACCTACAGCCTGATTCCAAACACAATATGCTATAGCTGTCACATTGTCATGAGCTCTCTATGATGGTGGCTACTTTCTTCAGTCCAGTCTGACATGAATGGATCATTCTTTTACATTTAAATCACCCTTGTGTACAGGTTGTCCAATGCTATCAAAGTGGTCATTGATGAGCACTGGTTTCAGTAACACTTTGAGTTACCTGTTAGGGGTTTACCAGCAAAATTTATTTAGCCAGAAAATTTTACTTTTTCCCTCCTCAGTCACAGATTTGGTTTTTGTTTTTCGGTGTTTTGGTTTTTTTTTTTTTTTTTTTTTTTTTTTTTTTTTTTTTGTAACGGGCTATCTCTCTTCCTGGAATCTTAAAATACTTGGCACTTTTGTAAATCTGGAATCTCCCTGATGAATATACCAAAGCTGTGTTTAAAGTAAGACAAATGGTATCTTGATGTGAACTCAAGAAGATTGTCATTGTGTGTGCTGTTCCTGTGCAGTGTCTCCACATTAGGGAGGAAAGACATTCTCCTGATTTTTCTCTATTTCAGAGGTGCATCAAGGCTCAGAGCTTAAACAAAATGTGGTTCATCCAGACTTTAAGGTGTATGTAGTTCTAGCCTGCAGTTCCTTGAGCAGCCATGTTAAAACTCCAGGCCTCTCTATTCTTATTTCTATAAACAGGTTGTTTGATGTGGACTCACTGGAAAAATGCTCTTAATATAGACTTACTCATAAAGGGAGGTATGGCGTCTTCAGCTAACATAAACGCTTTGAAGGGAATAATTTCCCCCACCCCTAAATTGACATTATACATTTATTGCTTACATATTTTCATCTTGAGCACAGGTATTTTTCCAAACATATCCCTGAGTAGCTGGGTGTTGCTGGGTGACATCTAGATGTTTACTCTTCTGGTTGTTCATTGTGATATGCCTCATATTCTGTCCCTTTCTCTATCACAGATTGTGAAAATGGTATCAGATAGTTTGTGGATGAGGCTTGCACACTGAGGGCTGTGCAGAATGTAAGGAGTAGGGAAAAACTTAGACCATGAGAAAATAGGAACCTAGCTAGCTAGAGCCAGGAAATTACTAGGTTAATGAACAAGCATCCTGCCTTCCCGCCTTATGCAAGAATGCTTGGTTTGAAATTCCCGAGCGAGGTCTTTGTAAATGATTTGCAAACTGTCATGTCTGCTTCTGTATAACTCTTGATTGCCTGCCCCTATATAAGGACGTAGTTGTAAGTGCTCAGCGTGTCTCTCGTTTGCAGCCCCTTGTGGGTACTGTGTCTCTGGACACTCTGAGAGTTCGCCCCTGCGCAGGTTAAACTTGGCCAATAAAGTAACATCTTTGATACCCTGAAAGTGTCCAATATTTGTTCTCGCATTTGCTGGATGCTACATTTGGAGGCCCCAGCAAGATCTCTGTCTCGGTGGAGTTTCGGTTTGGGGACCAGACGGGCAGCTCGAGCTGAGTAAGTATTCGCTGAGGATCCTCTTTTGGTTTCTGGGCTCCGGAGCAATCTTACCCTGATGTAGTAGGTGGGACGCCGCCAGTAACCTACCTAGGGACTTTCAAAGGCGGGACGCCGCTCTTTGAAATTTGTTTTCAGTAATCTTAGGAGTGACTGGTCACGTTATATTTCCTATTTCCCTGCGCCGCGCTGCGCTGTGATTAGTTTTGGATTATATGCCTAGTTTGTGTGTGAGAGATATTGCATTGTCTGTTGCCTTGTTGGCTTGTGTTGTTTGTTTCTTCTCCTTCATCCCAGACCTTATTAGAATGGGCCAGCAGGAGTCGGTGCCAGGATCCCCACTCGATTGCTCCTCCCGCGGGAGGCACCACCATCTTGCTGCTCCGGGAGGCACCCCTGGCACCGGATGCCCCGCCGCAAGCACCCCCATGGTTAATCTATGTTCCCTTTTCCACCAGTGATTTGTATAATTGGAAGCACCAGAATCCCCCGTTTTCTGAGAAACCCCAGGGATTGATTTCCCTCCTAGAAACTATTTTCAGGACATCTGTTCTGGTCCCGAAAGGGGTGTCTGTTTGGAGCTCCGTGGAGTTCCGTCTGGTAATATTGGGGGAGGGGACCCTCTGTTCCGAAAAACAGCCCACTGGGGTGGGTTCTGGAAAATTGATCGACGTATAATCGTATATCGAAGGTGTATGTTGTTTTGTGGTAGTACTGTTCTGTTTGTGTCCTGTATAATTTAGACCCAGGAGAGTGCTGGTCACTGAATGGGTCTTTAAATTATAGTATTATACTGTAACTAAAGTTGTTTTGTCAAAATCAGGGAAGTGGGACAAATTGCCTTACCTAGAAGTTTTTGGGTTTACATGATAAAGATGCATGCAGAGTTAAAAAGCAAAAAAAAAAAAAAAAAAAAAAAAAGGGAAAGTCAGTTAATGGCTCAGAGAAGAGAATTTACATATGAAAGAAGGTCAGAGGAGAGGGGCCAGGAAGATCTAGGTATTAACACCACTGCACGCTGGTCAGAGTTCTTGCAGCCCCAGGGGATCCACTCCTGTGAGTGGAATGGGAAAAGTGTGCCTGAACTGGCATTGCTATCTTGAGTCGGTCAAGAAACCAGATTTGGTGGAGGAAAAGCCCCTACCGGGGCAGGGCAATATCCTTTTTGGAGACTTTTTTTTTAATATATTTTATTGATTATGCTATTACAGTTGTCCCATTTCCCCCTTCTCTCCCCTCCACCCTGTACCCCCCTCCCACCCACATTTCCCCCTTTAGTTCATGTCCATGTGTCATACTTATGAGTTCTTTAGTTTCTACATTTCCCGTACTGTTCTTTCCCTCCCCCTATCTATTTTCAACCTACATTCTATGCTACTTATTCTCTATACCTTTTCCCCCTCTCTCCTCCTCCCACCCTCCCTGCTGCTAACCCTCCATGTGCCCTCCATTTCTGTGGTTCTGTTCCTGTTCTAACTGTTTACTTAGTTTCTTTTGGTTTTGCTTTAGGTGTGGTTGTTAATATTTGTGAGTTTGCTGTCCTTTTACTATACATGTCTTTTCTTTATCTTCTTTTCTTAGATAAGTCACTTTAGCATTTCATAAAATAAGGGCTTGGTGATGATGAACTCCTTTAACTTGACCTTATCTGAGAAGCACTTTATCTGCCCTTCCATTCTAAATGAGAGCTTTGCTGGATAGAGCAATCTGGGATGTAGGTCCTTGTCTTTCATGACTTGGAATATTTCTTTCCAGCCCCTTCTTGCCTGTAAGGTCTCTTTGGAGAAATCAGCTGACAGTCTGATGGGAACTCCTTTGTAGGTGACTGTCCCCTTATCTCTTGCTGCTTCTAGGATTCTCTCCTTCGTTTTTACCTTGGCTAATGTAATTATGATGTGCCTTGGTGTGTTTCTTCTTGGGTCCAACTTCTTTGGGGCTCTCTGAGCTTCTTGGATTTCTTGGAAGACTGTTCCCTTTGCCAGAATGGGGAAGTTCTCCTTTATTATTTGTTCAAATACGTGCTCAATCTGTTGCTTTTCCCCTTCCGATTCTGGTACCCCTATAATTCGGATATTGGAACGTTTAAAGGTGTCTTGGATGCTCTTAATCTTTTCCTCAATTTTTTGAATTCTTATTTCATCATGCTTTCCTGCTTGGTTGATTCTATCTTCCTTCTGGTCCACTGTATTGTTTTGAGACTCATATTCCTTCCTTTCACTATTGGCTCTCCTCCGCGTGTCTTCCTGCATCTGTTTTATGGTAATCTGCATTCTTTCATCTAAATTTCGTCCAAAATCCACCAGTTCCGTGAGCTTTCTGATCACCAGTGTTTTGAACTGCGCATCTGATAGATTGGCTATTTCTTAGTCGCTCAAAAGGATGAGTCCTGGGGGACTGATCTGCTCTGTTGAAAACATATTTTTTTTCCCCTGTCTCCCCTTTTTTTTTTTTTCGGTCTGGTCGCTCTTGTTACGGTGGGGGGCGGAGCCTTAGGTGCTCACTGGGGCTGGGCACCCCAGTTGCTAGATTGTGACGTTATATGTGGGGGTGGGGCCGGAGTGGGAGCGGGGCGGGAGAAAACAATGGCGGTAGTTCCGTTCTCCTGGACTCAGACCCTTGTCTGAGCTTCTGGGCCGCGAGTTCTGCCCTGGTCCACAATCGCTACCCCTCTGGGTCTGCCAGCCGCAGCTTGCATACTCAGGGATCACCTCTGCGTTCTTGCGCCCCCGGATGGCTTTTGTGCCGATGATTTCGCGCCAAAACTTCCCCCGACCTCCGCGCGCCGCCTACCCGAGCCAGCCCTGTGCCCGCCTGGCTCGTCTTCTCCTACCAGTCCGGATGAATGCGTCTACTTCAACTTCTTGGCTGCCCGACTTCCATTTAGATAAATCCTCTGCCGGATCTGGGTGTTATTCTGATAGTAAATTATTGTTGTAAATTATTGGTTTTCTAATCTTGGTTGTACGAGGAGGTACGGTGCGTCCACCTATTCCTCCATCTTGCCGGAAGTCTCCTTTTTGGAGACTTTTTTCTGTGAGAGTAAGGCCAGAAGGCCAGTCTGCTAGATGTTATCTGGCACATACTCTGTTTTGTACATTGGATCTGTTAAACTGGAAAAGCTCAAACCCTTCTTATGGACATAACCCTGCTAAAATGACTGATTTGATTGCGCCAGTTTTTGTCACTGATCATCTCAATTGGGCAGACATAGGAGCCTTATTGAGTTCTTTGCTTCAGTAAAGGGGATGAGCAGAGGCTGGTGTTGGATAAGGCCAATGAAGAGGCTCGGAGGTTAAGCCAAGAAAATCCAGATGGGGCTCTGGGCCTTCCCAGGGCAGTACCTATAATTGAGCCCAACTGGGACCCTTAAGGGGATGGCCTTTTTCTCTTAGGGCTTTATAAGAGATGCCTCCTTGAGGGAATGGGAAAGGCATCCCTGAACAGAAAGTCTAAGTAAGTGCAGGCCGTGCAAAAAAAGTCCACAGAGGACTCCTCCCAACACTAGGAAACAGTTAAGGAGATTCTTGAGGATGGCAAGTGACTGCTGCATTTGAATTCCAAGCTTTGGGCTCACTGCTAATCCACTGTGTGAGGCTCTGAAGGGACCAGAATATAGCCCTTTAGAGTGGACAAAGGAGCTCACTCAGGCTTTTAAGTCTCTAAAAGTGCACCTGGCTTCAGCATCAGCCTTGGAGCTTTCAAGCCTCCTGGAGCCCTTTCAATGGTATGTGTGTGAGAAACAGGGCGTTGCCCTAGAATTCCTCACCCAAATGCTTAGTGACATTTTCAATCCATCGCATAATTGTCAAGGATATTAAATCACGCCGTTCTGGGGTGGCTAGCCTGCTTGAGAGTGGCAACCCCCTGCGAGCTCTTGGAGGAAACTGAAAAAGTTTGCCTTGGGGCAGCCTATGCCAGTTATGTGTCCCAGCAAGTGTTGAGCCTGCTGGAGCAAAAGGGAAATATGTGGCTGACTGCTGAAAGAATGGGCAGGTGCAAAGCCCTTTCTTCTTGACAATCCCAATGTCTCCCTCAAAACTGTAAGTAAAGTAATTCCTGCCTTTTTCTCCCAGACCCTGACTCGGCTGCACTAATACATGACTGTGCTGAAATAACTGATGAAGTGTATTCTAGCAGAATTGATTTACAGAACCATCCTGTAGAAGAAGCAGACTGGACTCTCTGTACAGATGGAAGCAGTTATATGGACAAAGGAAACAGAGAAGCTGGATATGCAGTTGTGACTCTTCAAGGAATAGTGGAGGCCAAGGCCTTGCTGCCAGGAACCTCTGCCCAGAAGGCTAAACTGGCTGTATTGAAAAGGGCACTGGAATTATCTCATGGAAAGAGAGTAAATGTGTGTATCAACTCAAGGTAAGCTTTTGATTTTGCATGCACATGGTTCCATCTGAGAAAACAAAAGACTGTTAACCTCCAATAAAATGGAAATTAAGCATGCAGCCGAAATTCTAAAGTTATTAGAGGCTGTCAAGGCACCCCTACAGGTGGCAGTCATGCACTGCCCGGGGCATCAAAGAGAGGGAACTGAAGTGGCTAGAGAAAGCAATCTGGCTGAACGGGCAACCAAAGAGGCTGCTAAAAGAATATTTATGATGCCATTAGTACTTGTTCTAGACTTGTCAAAATTTGACCCTGAATATTTGACTGCAGACTTAGAAAAAGTTAAGGAATGAAGAAGGTCCTGATAGCTAATAAAAAAGAATAGGAAAGAAGCTATACTGTTTTCCTAAACATGTAGTACAGCCAGTCATAAAGCATTTGCACGAGGCCACACACTGTGGAAAAGACTCATCAACCACCTATGTCAACTGTGGCTCACAGGTTCTGGAATTTCTAAAGCAATAAGAAATATAACTGCTAGATGTGTTGTATGCCAAAAGAACAACCCCAAAACAGAACCCCACCAAAAGAAAGCAAGCAATATTAAGGACAGTGCCCATTCGAGGACTGGCAAATAGACTTTACCCAGATGCAAAAGCTGCGAGGGTGGAAATATTTGTTAACCTTCTCGGACACCTTTTCAGGATGGGTAAAAGCCTATCCCAGTAAGACAGAGAAATCTTCAGAAGTAGTAAAAACATTATTAGAGGAAATAATCCCTCGCTTTGGTCTCCCTGACAGCATTCAGAGCAATAACGGACCTGCTTTTGTTTCAGAACTCACACAGAAGGTTAGTAAAATCCTAGGAATTAAGTGGAGACTCCGCACAGCATGGAGACTCCAGGCTTCTGGGAAAGTAGAAAAGATGAACCACATCTTAAAGAAAAATATAGCCAAAGTGTCAAGAAGCTCATCTTCATTGGGATCAAGCTTTACTTATTGCCCTGCTCAGGATAAAGGTGGCTCCTTGAAGTGGGATTCAGTTGAGTCCCTATAAAATTGTGTACAGGTAGCCATTTCAGGCCACAATTGGGGTGAAAGATATGTATATAGATAAAAATCTGAAGGTAAGAAAAAATATGTGCAATATTTAAATCAAACCTTAGCTGTGATGAATAACTTTGACTGTATTAGTGGCTTCTCTCCCATAGGTCCACTGCATTCGTTCAAATCAGGAGATAAGGTGCTGCTCAAGATTTGGAGGACAGGATCCCCAGAAAATCAACTAGAAGAAAAGTGGACTGGACCTTGGGGTATACTCCTCACCACCCCAACTGCAGTGAAGCTGGCAGGAATAAAACCTTCGATTCATCACACCAGAATAAAGAAAGCACAGGAAGAAGATCTGAAAGTCATCTTTGAAAAACAGTGACTTCTGTTCTCTTCATTACCTCCTGTTTGACCCCTTGTTATGGACAACTTATTCCATTCAAATGAGATGAAAACATCTGGGTATATTTGGAGAAAAACATCCTGAATATTTCTGACTTTTGTCTTGCAGGAAGAACTTGTGTAGAACAAACTTTCACTTCATGTCTTATAGGTGTCTGTGCGCCTTTGGAAAGCTTTAGAAACTATACTATGTTTGAGCATATTGAAAAGAAAACAGCCTACTCTGACATTTATAATTAGGGACCGGTGGTAAATATAAAAGAAAGGGAAATGTTTTCATTGAAGCTTGCTAATGTAACCCCAGCTAGGGTATGTAATTTTTTGTCAACTGCACTAAAAACTATCTTGTGTTCTCAGCAGGTATGAAGATAAATTGCACCACCACCACTGATGTATCTTATGCTTATGCCCATGTTAAGCTGCCAATAGGATGGTTCCTGATATGTGAAATAAGTTTATTCTTATGTTTCAGCAAACAGCTCTGGGGGACCGTGCTCTCTGGGAAGACTGGCGATGTTTATGCCTCAGAAGCCCCACTTAACCTGGGTTCAATGAGATGTCTCCCTTACACCTGATTGTATCACTGACTTGCACCTTTTAGCCTGCTGAATATGTGTCCTTAATTGTGTTTATAATGTCAACCACAGTAACTTATTTAATGTAAAAATGAGCAAATTAGCCTGCGCTATGGTAATAGCCTTAAATGCCACCTCTCAAGCTATTAGTGCCATTAGTCAAGAACTAAGACAAATCAGAGAAGCAGTACTGGAAAATCATGCAGCTATAGACTACCTTCTTTTGAGACATAATCATGGATGTGAGGAATTTAAGAGACTCTGCTGTTTTAACCTAACTGATAGTTCACAGCTTATAGAGCATAAAGTAAAGCAAATAAATGACGTGGTGTCCAATATAAAACAAGGAGAATTAAGCCTAAGGAGATCATCCCAAATGTTTACCAAAGATAGCTCTCTCCTTCAAGATCAGGTAATATATCTAGAGAGTCAAGTAGACTCCCTAGCAGAAGTAGCTCTCCAAAACAGACGAGGATTAGATCTCATATTCCTCAAGCAGGGAGGACTTTGTGCTGCCTTAGGAGAAGAATGCTGCTTTTATGCCAATCATTCAGGAGTAGTAAGGGAGAATATCAAGACTTTAACCAGGACTTCCGGCAAGATGGAGGAATAGGTGGACGCACCGTACCTCCTCGTACAACCAAGATTAGAAAACCAATAATTTACAATAATTTACTATCAGAATAACACCCAGATCCGGCAGAGGATTTATCTGAATGGAAGTCGGGCAGCCAAGAAGTTGAAGTAGACGCGTTCATCCGGACTGGTAGGAAAAGACGAGCTGGGCGGGCGCGGGGCTGGCTTGGGTTGGCGGCGCGCGGAGGTCGGGGGAAGGTTTGGCGCGAAGTCGGCGCAAAAGCCATCTGGGGGCGCAAGAAGGCAGCGGTGATCCCTGAGTACGCAAGCTGCGGCTGGCAGACCCAGAGGGGTAGCGATTGTGGACCCGGTCAGAACTCACGGCCCAGAAGCCCAGACAAGGGTCTGAGTCCAGGGGAACGGAACTACCGCCATTGTTTTCTCCCGCCCCGCTCCCGCCCCACCCCCACATATAACGTCACAATCTAGCAACTGGGGTGCCCAGCCCCAGTGAGCACCTAAGGCTCCACCCCCCACCGTAACAAGAGCAACCAGACCGGAAAAAAAAAAAAAAGGAGAGACAGGGGAAAAAAAAATATGTTTTCAACAGAGCAGATCAGTCCCCCAGGACTCATCCTTTTGAGCAACCAAGAATTAGCCAATCTATCAGATGCGCAGTTCAAAACACTGGTGATCAGAAAGCTCACGGAACTGGTGGATTTTGGACGAAATTTAGATGAAAGAATGCAGATTACCATAAAACAGATGCAGGAAGACACGCGGAGGAGAGCCAATAGTGAAAGGAAGGAATCTGAGTCTCAAAACAATACAGTGGACCAGAAGGAAGATAGAATCAACCAAGCAGGAAAGCATGATGAAATAAGAATTCAAAAAATTGAGGAAAAGATTAAGAGCATCCAAGACACCTTTAAACGTTCCAATATCCGAATTATAGGGGTACCAGAATCGGAAGGAGAAAAGCAACAGATTGAGCACATATTTGAACAAATAATAAAGGAGAACTTCCCCAATCTGGCAAAGGGAACAGTCTTCCAAGAAATCCAAGAAGCTCAGAGAGCCCCAAAGAAGTTGGACCCAAGAAGAAACACACCAAGGCACATCATAATTACATTAGCCAAGGTAAAAATGAAGGAGAGAATCCTAGAAGCAGCAAGAGATAAGGGGACAGTCACCTACAAAGGAGTTCCCATCAGACTGTCAGCTGATTTCTCCAAAGAGACCTTACAGGCAAGAAGGGGCTGGAAAGAAATATTCCAAGTCATGAAAGACAAGGACCTACATCCCAGATTGCTCTATCCAGCAAAGCTCTCATTTAGAATGGAAGGGCAGATAAAGTGCTTCTCAGATAAGGTCAAGTTAAAGGAGTTCATCATCACCAAGCCCTTATTTTATGAAATGCTAAAGTGACTTATCTAAGAAAAGAAGATAAAGAAAAGACATGTATAGTAAAAGGACAGCAAACTCACAAATATTAACAACCACACCTAAAGCAAAACCAAAAGAAACTAAGTAAACAATTAGAACAGGAACAGAACCACAGAAATGGAGGGCACATGGAGGGTTAGCAGCAGGGGGGTGGGAGGAGGAGAGAGGGGGAAAAGGTATAGAGAATAAGTAGCATAGAATGTAGGTTGAAAATAGATAGGGGGAGGGTAAGAATAGTACAGGAAATGTAGAAACTAAAGAACTCATAAGTATGACACATGGACATGAACTAAAGGGGGAAATGTGGGTGGGAGGGGGGTACAGGGTGGAGGGGAGAGAAGGAGGAAAATGGGACAACTGTAATAGCATAATCAATAAAATATATTTAAAAAAAAAGACTTTAATAACCAAAAGACTCAAAGAGAGAGACAGTGAAGAAGAGAACTCCAACTGGTATGCCTCTATATTTAATACTTCCCCACGGCTAACCACCCTTTTATCTGCACTTGCAGGACCCCTTCTTTTGCTTCTGTTATTAGTTACTATAGGGCCCTGTATTCTAAATAAAGTCATAGCCTTGATTAAAGAAAGAACAGAAGTAGTAAAGCTAATGGTTCTATCTCAACCCTATACCATTATTACTAATGATGAAGAGTCAAGGGTTTGACAAACCCCCAAGAGAAAATGGGGGAATGTAAGGAGTAGGGAAAAACTTAGACCGTGAGAAAATAGGAACCTAGCTAGCTAGAGCCAGGAGATTACTAGGTTAATGAACAAACATCCTGCCTTCCCGCCTTATGCAAGAATGCTTGGTTTGAAATTCCCGTGCACGGTCTTTGTAAGCGAATTGCTAACTGTCACATCTGCTTCTGTATAATGCTTGCTTGCCTGCCCCTATATAAGGACGTAGGTGTAAGCGCTCAGCGTGTCTCTCGTTTGCAGCCCCTTGTGGGTACTGTGTCTCTGGACACTCTGAGAGTTCGCCCCTGCACAGGTTAAGGTTAAACTTGGCCAATAAAGTAACATCTTTGATACCCTGAAAGTCTCCGATATTTGTTCTCGAGTTTGCTGGATGCTACACAGAACACATAATGCAGAAGTGCCCGTAGTGTCCATGGTACTGTTGCAGAAAAGTCACTCACACTCAGGGAAGATAATGAAGCACAAACTTTATTATGCACACGGGCTCAAGGGGGGTTAATTCCCAAATCTTGAGCCGAAAAAGTTGGGTTAGGAGTCCTTTTTATATACCAGTTACACAGGCAGAAAGGGAGGGGGCACCAGCTGCTGAAAGCAATCATTCAGAAGCAGGAGCAAAGTTAGTGGCCTTGAGATAACCAGCCGTTGCCTTGGTGATGGCTCCTTACCTAATTGCAAGTGTTACAGAGTGCAGGTTTCTTTTCCTGCCACAGTACCAAACTGAATGTGGAGAAACACTGTCGTCACGACTACCTACCTTTTTACCTTTCTGGCATTCAATAGCATCCAGCACTCCTTGATCAGTGTTTCACTAGGTGAGCACTGGCAAACTTCTTGGCACATGGTGACTCTGCCCATTTCTAGACTGTGTCTTGGGATTTGTCCCTCATCTCTCTGAGCCTCAGTTTGCTTCTCTGAAAACCTGGTGTTCGAGAAGATATTTTGTATAGATTTGGATGGAGTTATTGAATCAGTCACAGCAGGTGCTTACCTGGTGACAGGGTCCTGCAGGCTCTACTGCTGCACATGCTGTGCTTGTTCAGCTTTATGAATTTCCACTCACTCATGAATAGCCTTCTGCCTCCGTCTTCACTTGCCTGTGGCCATTCAAAATTTGGAAAAAGACCTACAAACCAAACTGCCAAGGAGTCTGAGATGCCATCTCTCTGGTCCTGGTTTTCTTTTAGTGTGGCCCAATGAGAGATCTCTAGGGCCGGCAGAAAAGGCCCAGGCCTGCTCAGATACTTGGCATAATTTTGGATGCAGTCCATTCATTCAGCTCTGTATCTGATACACTTTATTCAGGTCAGCCTGCCCTGACACACTTATTGCTCTTCAGTTTCAGTCAGAGAATCAGACAAACTGCACATCATCTGAGGTCTCCCCCACATATGTCCTAGAGAACATTTTCATATCATTCTTTGCATGTAGAGGAATTTCCCATATATGGAGCTGGATGATGGATCACAAGACCACAGAAATAGGTTAGTGCTGTTTGAATCCAGAGGAAGGGCCTCCTGCTTTTACACGTCAGGTGCTGGGGAGGAGAGAATGGCATTGTGGGTGAGGAGGGTCTGGCAGTCCCCTCAATTTGGTCCAACCCCTTTCTAAGATTGTGGCCACTTTGTTCTTTATCCATCTTACCTGTTGGCCTTTGCCTTATGTCTTTTCACCATCACCTTTACCATCTTAATCCTGTGCCACACAGTGGAACTGCAGCAAGACTCTGTGAAGTTCAAAATCCCAGAGTCACTTATATAAACACTGCTGACAGCCCCTTGCTCACAGCCCCCTAATAATCTATTCCATCTTTCTCCTTAAGTTCTTTGAATTTTGTCGCTATATTTTTAATAGGATGTGGATGGCTGAGGAAACACATCTTCTAGGTTGAAACCATGGAAAGGACACATATAAGTGCTGTGACTTTAAAGTAGTTACACTGCCTTCCACTTTACTGCTCTGAAATGCCAAGATGACAAAAGCACATACCTTACCTGAGACAATTAAAATGAAACATATAACCTACGAAAATATGGTATGAAGGAAAAGCAGTTATAAGGAAACCCTTGCTGCTTAACACAGATCTACTTAAAAGCAGAAATAATCTTCCCGCAAACATTTAAATTTACCCCAGAAGAAATAAATAAAAACCAACCAGCTAAGTTAGAAGAAAATATATTAAAAACCAGACCCTGGATAAACAAAATAAAAATACAATGGAGAACACTATAAAAGTAAAGGCTGATTCTGTAAACATGCATAAAAATTACAAGCCCTTAGTAAGATTCACTCAGCAGGGGAATGAAAAGAGAACACAAAAACAAGTTTAAAGTTTTAAAAAATCTGGAACAGCTCTACGGGTGGGAAGAGGAATCATTACGGAGCAATGCAAACAAACAATAGCAACAAATTAGTCAATCTACAAAACATTAAGTATTCAAAACACAGACCTTCCCAAGGCTAACACAGGAAGAAACAGAAAACCGAAAAGTCACAGGCTGTTGTATACCAAGTGTAGTTGGAAAGAAATGAAACAATTGTTGCAACATTTACCCCACGCACCGCCTCCGCCTTCCTTCCTACTTCCCCTGGCAAAAGCAGAACTTGCCCTTGTACTGAATATTAGAAAAGCAAACAAGTATAGGACTGTATGGTCAACTGGTCAACCGGGGTGCCTGGGCGACCGACATCCAGGCAGCCAGACACCCTCTTGTGAAGTCACCGGCTTTGGGTGGCAGAAGCCAGAGACCCCAGCCTGGGCGCCTGGGCTGCTGGTGGACTGGGTCGCAGACCGACAGAGGAGGAGGTGGCAGGCAAGACACGAAGGGTGCCAGCCTGCCTCACCTGCCCGGTGGCTCCCTGTGCTCCCTGAACTCACATCAGGACTTTGGAGAAAAGTGGCTAAAAAGTGCAACAGCCGGGACCCAGGCGTGCCCCCTGCCACAACCCACCTCAGCCTCTGCGAACCTCTAGGCACCGCCGGGCCGCCCCCTCCCTCTGAACCAGACTCAGAAAAACGGGGCAAGACCGTCTCCCTAGGTGCCGGGGACCCAGGCGCACAGGCGGGAGGGCCCTGTGGTCCGCAGGCGGCCACTGGCGGGCTGGGGCCCGGGGCGGTATCTGCACAGCACCGCAGCGGGACTTTGAACAATTCCCCAGAGGCGCGGCGCTCACCCAGCCGGACACCAAGGGCCCGAAGGGCAAAGGCGGGCGGTGCACGGGGTCCTGTCCTCCACCCCAAAAGCCCCGAGAGAGTCTGCACCTCCTCCGGAGCAGGCGGGAGCCACCGCCCTCTCGCTTCTCCCAGCGGAACTCCTCCCTCACTCGGTCCCTGCACTGAAGCAGGAGGGGCAGCGCCTGCGAGTGCTGCTCTCCCGGACCAACCGGGGCAGCTGGACGCCGGGGCCGCCTGTCCCCCGAGAGTCCTGCAGGCCGAGTCTCCAGGGAACAGGCTGAGCGCCCACGCCCAGGCATCGCCGGCACCGTCCCGCCAGCACAGGCGGCCGGCTGGAAGTCCGCCGCCTGCACCGAGGCCACCTCGCCTCCTTCGCGGTTCCTGAAGGAAGGAACCACGTCCAAACAGCCATCAGGGGGTGCCCGACAGCGGGCGCCAACGTCCCCGGGAGGCTAGGGGATCCTGGGAAGGGAAAGGGTCCCCGACGCCTTCCCAGAGGGCCCAGCTCTTCCCCACTCACCCGGGATCCCAGCTCTCAGCCCGCGGGGTCGCCGGGGAGTCCACCTCGGAGCTCCGGGAAAGCACGTTGGGACCCTGGCAGCAGCAGCGGGACTTGGAAAATCTTCAGCTCTAGGGTGGCAGCAGCCAAAACAGGGGACTCGCCGGGCATCAGGGATTTGAAAGCGCTCCCTCAAGTCTGAAGCGGCAGGACCAAGCTTCCCAGTGAGAGCCCAGCTGTTCCCCGGGTCCCAGGAGAACCTAGGAAAATGTTTGTGCCTGAGCACTGAAAAACCTAAACAGGCGAGTATGCACAAGGCTACAAGGGATTAATTTTTTATCATTTTTCTTTTACTTATCCTTTTTTTTTAAGTATTGAATTCATTTGGGTCACACTAATAAAGCCATACAGATTTTAAAGTAAAGTAAAATAAAAATAAGTTAAATTAAAATAAAATGAAATGAAATAGAATCCTTGTTTCGATATCCTAAAACCAAAATGCCCATGCAGATTTTTAAGTCTACATCTCAAAGAATCATCACGTGTACAGTGCATGTAGTCCTCCCTGCAGAAAGTATAAGGTCTCTTTTCCTCCCCCTTCATCCCCACTTGGTTTCCTCTCTCGTCTTTGGTTTCCCCCACCGGGCCCTCAATCTGTCATTTCCAGCAAGGGAAGGAGGTCTTTCCAGGGCATGAAAACAAATCTGGAAGCCAAGCAGGCACTAATGGGTAAACTTCGCCGCATACACGTTTAAGAGAAGTCTGTTTGCACGTATCCCAACAAAACCCGAAGATGACAAGTGGATGGATGCAGAGAACTTCGGTATAATGCCCGTTGGTTGTGGATTGCAGCATTGCTTACCTTAACAATGGCACTAACATCATGAGGGCAATGAGAGGATGGATTATGTGTGTGTTTGAAATAAGGTAAACAAATGACAGAATGTTCCATGAAACTTAAAACAATCAATCCAGCCCTGTCCGGGTAGCTCTGCTGGTTGGAGCATCATCCCTATACACCAAGGTTGCAGGTTTGATCCACAGTCAGGACATCAGACACATACAAAAATCAACCAAAGAATGCCTCAATAAGTGGAGCAGCAAATTGATGTTTCTCTTTCACTGTCTGTCTCGCTTTCTTCACTTCTCTCTTCAAATCAGTAAATGCATAAAATGTTTTTTCTTTTTAAAAATAATTTTGTTGTTGAATTAAAGTTGTCTGCATTTACCCCCCACCACTCCCCATCCCACCCTGCCATCCCCAACATACCCCCCTGATTCCAACCCCCTTGGTTTTGTCCATGTGTCCTTTATAGTTCTTCCCGAAAACCCTTCCACCCCTCACCCCACTATCCCCTCCCTCTTCCCCTCTGGATACTGTCAGATGGTTCTTAACTTTAACGCCTCTGTGTATATTTTGCTTGCTTGTTGGTTTTGTTGATTAGGTTCCCCTTAAAGGTGAGATCATATGGTATCTATCCCTCAGTGCCAGGCCTTATTTCACTTAGCATAATGC
Organism: Phyllostomus discolor; assembly: GCF_004126475.2. Lineage (NCBI taxonomy): Eukaryota > Metazoa > Chordata > Mammalia > Chiroptera > Phyllostomidae > Phyllostomus > Phyllostomus discolor. Next base: position 482,853 of record NW_023397489.1, on the reverse strand, counting down.
TCTCCAGTTCCACCCACACTGTCCCAAAGGGGAGGAACTCCTCCTTTCCTGCTGCAGCATGGTATTCCATTGTTAAATATACACTGGCACTATGTTAAATATAACATAGGTTTTTTGGTCCGCTCACTTACTGATGAGCACCTAGGTGGCTTCCAGCACCCGGCTTTGTAAATTGTGCTGCTATGAACTTTGGGGTGCATGGGTTCTTTTGGATTGATGTTTCAGGGTTCTTAGGATGTAATCCCGGCAGTGGAATTGCCAGGTCAAACGGCAGTTGTGTTACAGAACAACAAGTTGGGGTCTGTGATGATACACTATTATATACTATTACCGAAAAGGAACCCCCCAGGTTCGTTATGTCTGCCGCCAGAGGAAAGCTGTCTCTCAATGCCAGAGATTCATGAAAAGGAAAGGAAATGTTTATTTAATGCTATACAGACTGAAAGTAGTGACCTAATGTCTTCATCAAAATCCCAAAGTCCCTTAAAACACCCACAAACACACATAGTCCTTCCTTCCCCCTTGGCCCAGTCTGGGGTACCGTATCTCAGGAAAAGAAATAGAAGTCTGTGGCTCAGGCAGACCCCAGTTCTTCCCAGTAATCCGTCTCAGCAGGTAGGCCTCCCTTGGTTGCCAGCTGTTGCGTGGGTCACCAGCCAGCAGTGATCATGGAGCGCTGTCGATGGCTCGTCGAAAAACACGCGAGAAAAAAACATGCACAGAGACAAATTAGTTTCTGTGGGGAAGTAGGGACGAAATGGCCACCCCCTCTAGTGGGGAGCCTGCCAATTTACCCGTCCATACCTCCTTTTATTGGGCTCATTTTGCATACTAATTCAGGTAAAGTACAGTACTTGTCAGGGGAAGTAAGGAACTATAGAAAACAAGGAACTCTGCTGGTCTATTGAGTTGGGGTCAAAGAGCTTTAAGACTTTGAGGAACAAACTAACTTCCTCCTTGGATCCCTCTCATTCAACTGAGAGCATTCTAAACAAAGAAGGTTTCACAGTAATTTACATATTCTTTCTTAGGCCTGATCACCCAGGGAACCCGCCCTTTTCAGCACAGAGCTGCACCACCCTGTCATTGTTTCAGGCTTAGGCCAGGCTAGGGTGGAGCAGGGGGACTAAGGCAACTATGAGATAAGGGGATTTTCTCCCAGAGGATGAGAACTCAGGCTATGTCAAAGCCTCGGAGTGAGGGTCCATCACCCCCTTTTGCTGCAGCCGCCCAAGTCCTTCTTTTGGGGGGCCTCGCAAAGTGATTGTGCCTGTCTTAGGTCGTTCCCCCCGTGGGGAATCTTACCCGTCTTTGGCTAACCGACCAAGCTTTTTGGGGTTCAGTTATGAATAGAGCAGCAGAAGCAGCATTCCTGCCAGGGAGATAAGCTTTTGTCTCCTTGCTGGCTTAAGGTTCCAAGGGCATTCCCTTAGCCTTAGCCTAGGCGGGGGTTTCAGCTTCTGATACCAGTCAGGGCAGTTCCCAACAGCCAGCACCATCAGCTGTGTCACTGGAATCTCTGCTAAAGCCAGGCGGTGGTTCCCCCTTCTAAAGCTGTGGGGGTCCGCACTCTGGCAAAGCCCTGATTTTCCGTCCACTGCCCCAGTCATGTGGTCCTTCTCCACACATTGGCTGTGAGAGTCTCCACTCAGCCAAAACCGCATGGTTCTCCCCCCTCAGTGGCTGCAAGGAGGGGGTCACCAGTCTGCCAAAGCTGCGTGGCAGTTCTCTGCTAAAGCCACATGGTGATTCTCTCTTGCAGGGCTGTGGGAGTCCCCACTCTGCTAAACACCGAGTGGTTCTCTCCTCGTGCACTGGCTGCAGCCCTCCCTCTAGCCGTGTGGTTCTCTCTGCACAGTGGCCGTGGGAGTCCCCACTCAGCCAAAGTTGTGTGGTTCTCTCCTCAATGGCTGTGATCCTCTCTGCACTGCCACAGCCGCATGGTTCTCCTTTCTATTGCCACAGCCACGTCTCGGTTTAAATCCCTGCGCCAATCTTTCCCTGCAGCCCCATTTCCGACTCCTCCCACACTCGGCTACACTTGCCATCAATTACACATTCTTCCAGCTTTACTGGACTACCATCGTGAGTCTGGGCAGGTGTGGCCTTATGTCATGGAGCCAATCATCTCCAAGCTCCCATGCAGGTGCTGTAACTTGAGGGACCTGCCCCCCAGTTATGTCATGGTGGGGAAATTACTTCCATTCCCCTGGCTCAGAGCATGGCCTCAGCTATTTAACATATCTATGTAAGCAGTCAAAGGTTATAGATGTGTTAAATGATCACACCAGAGGTTAGATGCAAGGCTGTTGCTATGCGAAACAGCTCTGAATGGCCCTGCTCCATGTGTCCCCTCCCCCAACCCACACCTGAGGTGGTGGTGGTAAGGACATCCTAATATTTTACTGAATACCTTGAGTTCTGGACTCATTCCAAATTTCCATTTGGAGTCCCCCATCTTGGTTGCACCCTGTAACAGTTCCATTTTTAGTTTTCTGAGGTAATTCCCAACTGTTTCCACAGTGGCTGCACAAGTGTGCTTTTGTTACAGAACACAACAAGGGGGGCCTGGAATGATATACTATTATTGAAAGAAGGCCCCGGGTCCGTTATGTCCGCCGCCAGAGGAAAGACGTCTCTCAATGCCAGAGATTCCTGAAAAGGAAAGGAAATGTTCATTTAATGCTGTACTAACTTAAAGTAGTGACCTAATGTCTTCACCAAAATCCTAAAGTCCCTTAAAACACCCACAAACAGACACAGTCCTTCCTTCCTTCCCCCTTTGCCCAGTCCAGAGTACCATATCTCAGGAAAGGAAATAGAAGTCCATGGCTCAGGCAGTCCTCTGGTTCTTCCCAGTTAGTACTCCATCTCGACTGGGAGACCTCCCTGGGTTCCTGGCACCCTCAGCTGAGTCACCGGGGTCTCTGCTAAAACCAGGTGGTGGTTTCCCCTTCTAAAGCTGTGGGGGTCCCCACTCTGCCAGGCCACATGGTTCCGTCTCTCTGGGATGCGGGAGTCGCCACCCTGCTAAAGACACGTGGTTCTCTCCCTCAGGGCTGCCGTGTGGTTCTCCTCCTCTCAGGGCTGCACATGGTTCTCTTCTTCAATGGCCGCCAACTCTGGGTTTTTAAATCCCTGTGGCCAATCTTCTTCTGCAGCCTCATTTCTAACTCCTCCCACACTCGGCTTCACATGCCAGAACTCGTATCCTTCCAGCTTTACTGGGCTGCCATCATGAGTCTGGGCAGGCGTGGCCCCATGTCCTGGAGCCAATCCTCTCTGAGCTCCCACGCAGGTGCTGTAATGCAGGGGACCCGCCCCCCCAGTTACATCTAGGTGGGGAAATTACTTCTGGGTGGGGAAGTTACTTCTGTTCCCCTGTCTTAGAGCTGATCACAGCTACTTAACATATCTATGCAACCAGCCAAAGGCTATAGATATGTTAAATGACCAACCCAGAGGTTAGCTGCAAGGCTCTTGCTATGCAAAACAGCTCTCAATGGCCCTGCTTCATTTGTCCCTTCCCCCAGCCCACACCCTGGGGTGGGGGATGGAGACATCTTAAAATCTCCTGGACACCTTAAGTTCTGGACCCCATTTCAAATGCCTATTTGGGGCCCCCCTCTTGGCTGCAACCTGTAACACTTTCCTACCAACAGTGCACTAGGGTGCCCTTTTCTCCACATCCTCTCCAGTGCTAGTTGTTTGTTGATGTGTTCATGATCCCATTCTCACTGGTGTGAAGTGGTATCTCACTGTGGTTTTAATTTTCATCCCTTTGATGGTAGGCATGCTGAGCATTTTTCGTATGTCTCTGAGCCCTCTGTAGGTCCTTCTTGGAGAAGTGTCGCTTCAATTCTTTTGCCCATTTTTTAATTGGGTTGTTTGCCTTGTTGGAGTGGAGTTGTGTGAGTTCTTTATATATTTTGGAGATGAAACCCTTGTCTGAGGTATCATTGGCAAATATGTTTTCCCATATAGTTGGTTCTCTTTTCATTTTAATGCTCTTTTCTTTAGCCATGCAGAAACTTTTAAATTTGATGAGTTCCCATTTGTTTGTTCTTTCCTTTATATCCCTTGCTCTAGGAGGTAAAACACCTGTACTCTGAAAACTACACAACACTGAAGAAAGAAATTAAGGAAGACACACACAAGTGGACACTTGTACCATGCTCATGGATTGGAAGAATTAACATCATCAAAAAGTCCATAATACCCTAAGCAATTTATAGATCCAACACAATCCCTACTAAAGTACCAATGACATATTTCACAGATATAGAACAAACATTTCAAAAATGTGTATGGAACCATAAATGACCCAAAATAGCTGTAACAATTCTGAGAAAGAAGAACAATGTAGGAGGGATCACAGTTCCTCATATTATACTGTATTACAAGGCCACTGTAATGAAAACAACTTGGTACTGGGAAAAGAACAGACACATACACCAATGGGACAGAATAGACAGCCCAGAAATAAGCTGAAGTCTCTATGGCCAATTAATATTTGACAAAAGGGCAGAAGCATAAAATGGAGTAAAAGTAGCCTCTTCAACAAATCATCTTGGGCAATCTGGGCAGCTACAAGAAAAGGAAGGAAGGAAGAAGGAAGAAAGGAAGGAAGGAAGGAAACTCGATCACTAACTCACACCATACACGAAGTAATTTAGAGGTAGAAAAAGACTTTAAGTCATGGCACCACAAATGTCCTACAGGAAAACAGAGGCAGGAAAATCTCACACATTCCATGCAGCAAAATTCTCCAAAGTGTATCTCCTAGAGCAAGAGACAAAAAGGAAAGTATAAACAAATGGAACCTCATCAAATTAAAAAGGTTGTGCATGGCTAAAGAAAACAGCATTAAAACTTTCTTTTTATTTTTTAAAAAGTGTGTGTTTAAAAACATATCAGTAAAACTGAAGTGTATGGTCTGTGGCCTAGTCCCACTAGGCCTGTGGTGACAGACTCGATCTGCTTCCCCTTACATCACACTGCCTCTCGTGAATGATGACAGAGTAGACAGAGTACATGAGGGCATTGTCACAGTAGATTTGGGGGAACAGAACCAAGAAGATATGAGGGCCACATTTGGGGAGATCCTTGCATAATTCTTCACCACAACTGTGCTTCGATCCCCAGCCTCACATGTTCGGTCACCCCGATCACGTCCCTGCATGGCATGCAGGTGTGGACTAAGTCGCAGGACAGATGGCAGGTGTGCACTCATGTTCTCATCTTGTGTGGGCACAGAATCCAGCAAAAAACTGGGAACAGGCACATGAGTAAGACCAGTAAATTGTTCGAGGAGAAATCGAGTTTTGCAGACAAATGGCATGCCTCTGGGGGAGGAGAGGAAGCCAGCTAGCTTTCCCCTCCCTCACATTTTGCTCTTTATTCCCTCAGTGACTGAGTGTCCCCAGTGTGAGTAGGTAAAATAGCCCATGATCACATCAGTGGTTGGAAAATGAAAAGTAACAAAATTCAGCAATACATCTCATAAAGATTTAATATCCAAAATGTGTAAAGAACGTAGAATACTAAACACCAAAATCAAGGAATCCAATTTAAAAACATTGATGAGGAAGCTGATTACACACTTCTCCAAAGAGAACACACATGGTTAATAGACATATGAAAAGATGGTCAATGTCATTAAACATCAGGGTGCAAATTAAATCCTGATATATTAAAAGTCCCTTTCAAGGTTTTCAGTGGTGTTTCTTTTTTCCATTTTAAGAAATCTCAGACCTGCTCTTTTTAAATTAAAATTTTATTTAGTTTATTTCCACAGGGAGGGAAGGCAGGCAGAAAGAGAGGGAGGGAAACATGAAATGGTTGCCTCTCACATGTCCCCAAATGGGGACCCAACCTGCAACCCAGATATGTGCCCTGATCAGGAAATGAACCCATGACCTTTTGGTTCACAAGCCAATGCTAAATCCACTGAGCACATTCCCAATTTTAAAATTACTGCAATAGGCAGACACAAGTACCTGAATGTTCACAGGAACATCATTTGCTATAAACAGGGTATCCCAAAATTCTGTCCACACAAAAATGGATAAAGACGTTATGGTATATTAATGAAAGGGAAAGCTACAGCAGGGAGGATTTTGAACAAAAACCCTACACAGTAATCATGAATAGATGATGTAGTGTTTAAAAATGGAGACCAGACACAAGTAAATATATACATAATTAGTATAAATATTTGAAAAACAGGTCCAATTACTCTCTAGTCAGATATTGGTCACTATTTCAAAGGACACATTGCTGAGAGTGGCCAGAGTTCATGTTGGGATGCTGCTGATATTGTGCTTTCTCATATGAGTGCTGATCACACAGATCTGTGAACATTGGCAAGTTCACTGATTTGTACAACTTTTTCTCTTTTTTTATCTCAAACTTACTTTTATACTCATCCTAATGCTAACTGTAACCCAGAATCAAATTGTAACTGTAACACTCACCTCAACTTAAAGTTCATCCTCAAAGTCACCCCAACCTAAATTGAAATCTAATACAAATTCTCCTCCTCAATTTAACTTTAAACTGAAGCTTAACTAGACTTAATGTTATCTGTAATTCCCAACTTTATCTTCTCATGCAAGTTCACAATCCCTCCAAACTCAGCCTCACTCACAGCCTAACTTTACCCTAAACCTAACCCTAATGCTAAACCTACAGGTAACACTAATCATGACACTTAACTTCAAACTCAACCTCACACTCTAATGCTCACCACTAGCACAAACTGACGCTCTTACCCTAACTATGATTCCAAACCTAAACCTGAACGGACCTGAAACTAAATGTTAAATTTAACCCTAACTGTGACCCTCATTCTTACCCTTACCCTCAGGCTCACCTTTCATTAACCGAACCCTCCTCCTCACCCTCAACTTCACCCTCACCCTGCCTTACACAGACCCTCACCCTGCCTTACACAGACCATCACAGACCATAGGGTTCCTATCTCTAACCCTACTTCTTGTGTTAGCACTAAGACTGACCTTAAATGTAACCTAAACTTACACTGACACTTTACCTTACCATACACCTAAACTTATTTTAAACCCATCTGTAATTTAAATTATAGCCCAAGTCCTAAAACTAAACTTAACTCCAAACCTAATCATAAAACCCATCCCTTACTATATCCTTCCTATAATATAAATGCTAACCTTAATCAAAACCCTAATCCTAACCTTAACTTTTGCTTTCCCTCAACACTAACTAATGCTAAGCCTGATAGTAAACCAAATTTATAACTGTAACCCTAAATGTTACATTCTTCCTCACCCAAATCCTGACCCTCAATATCAATCAAAGTCTCACACTAATCCTTGCACTAAACCCAAACCTACAGCTAACTCTAACAGTAACCTTTACATTTTAACCTGAAATGTAAATATAACCCAACCTAAACATTAATCCTACCTATATACCTAAACTGCACCCTAACTGTAAACCCAATGTAACCAAAACCCTCCCCTTCCCCCCCACCAACACAGGACTTCACCAAAAGCCTTACCTCACCCTCATATCTAACAAAAACCTCAGTCTAACTATAACACAAAACTTTGTTTAAAACCTTACCCTCATACTCACCCAAGTACTTACCATAACTCTAATTCTTATTTTTAGCCAGAACTCTAACCATAACTTCAAAAGTAACTTTAAACCAAATCTATCCCAAACTCTAACCCTGAATTTATCTTTCACCTAAAACTCACTCTACTCCTAGCACGTATTTATTTCTAGCATACACCCTAAAGCCAAAGCCAGACCTGATTTGAAGCATAACCCCAACCCCATTACTAACCCTAAGCTCACCCTCATTATAACACTGACCCTCATACGAACCCCACATTTCAGTACCTTCCATACCTCTAACCCAATCTTTAATCTTAATCCTAACCCCAGACCTAACTCTCACTTTCACCTTAACCTTCACACCACACTAACCTACACTCATACAATCCTCACCCCCAGCATTAACCAAAACCTTACACTATCCCTAACCCTAACCTTAACCCTTACAACAAGTCAAACACTGAATCTAACCCTAAACATTACACTCACACTCAACCTGACCCTAATCTTAACCCTAACTCAAACTCTAACACTAACTTTAAACCCAAACTTAACTTAAACCCTAATGCTTACACTAACTTCAACCCAAACTTTAACCATAAACCTAAACCAAACACAAATTATAATCTAAATTTAAACCTAACTTTCACTTTCACCCTCACTCTCCAAGCCTAATCCTAACTTTATATTTACACTAAACCAAACCCTAACCCTAACCCTCACTTTGACATTCACATTAGCTCTAACCCTCACAATAAAGCTCATGTTTACTCTGGCTCCCCCTCACCCATAAGCTAACCCTAAACCAAACACTAACCCTCTCCAATACCCTTACCCATACCATCTCCCTAATCCTCACACTAAGCCTATCCCTAACACTAGTTCTAATTCTCACCCTTACTCTAAACACCAACTTAAGTTATCTGATAATCTACCTTAACACCTAACTCGAACCTTAAAACTATCCCTAAGTGTAATCATATGCCTTATCCTAAATCTAAACCTAACGTAAATTTAACCCTATCCCTTAGTCTAACTCTAACCAAAGCATACCTGTAATTCTAGCTTTAATGCTGATGACTATTTTATCCCTAAATCCTAAAGCTAACCCTCACTCAAACACTAAACCTAACCCTAATCCTAAACTGAACCTTAACCTAGACAATAACCCCAATCCTATCACTCACTCGCATACTAACACTAATCTCATCTCTAAAACTCACCCTTACACTCATCCTCTTTTGAACGCTTCCTTAACTCTGACACTACACCTAACTCTCGCCTAACCCTAAGCATGATTCAAAACATAAACCTAAACAAAGACTATACTCACTCAAATTCCAACACTAACTTTTAAACTACCCCTAACTTATAAACTCTATCCACAAACCAGCACTAAATGTAACCTTAACCTAGGGTGTGGGTTTGAGCCCTGGCTGGCAAAGTGGGCTGGGGTGTATTCAAACACCAACTGACCAGTGTTTCTCACGTTTTTGTCTCTAGAGAAATCAGTAAAAATGCCTTTGGGTGATGGCTATAAATATTATTTTGAGAAATGTCACTTTCCTCTTATTTACTTGAGTTTCGTTACCACACTTCTCTACATTTGTTCCCATCTCTCTCTCTCACTCAATTCTCTCTATCATTTCTCACTCGTTCATATCTTATTAGGAAGTTGGGATGCTATACGCTTGTATTTTCTCTACATGTAATAAGTCTGAAACCCCTCACCTGCTTTGAAAGGAAAACAGAAGGCAAACCACCTGATTATAGAAATAAGAAGAGAGAAGCACAGAGATTTCAGTTGGCTGCTCATGGTCATATTGGCCAGAACTGACAACCCTCCAAAGTCTGGGTGACCCATGTCCACTAAAGTGGCCCTGAGACTTGATCTGTCCCTGACATGGAGGGCGAGAATGTGGTGAATGTCATTCGGCCCCCAGCTACCAGCACACAAAGCTGGTCAGAGGTGAGAGTGGACACAAGCTGTTCTGTACACCCAGGATCTTAGCTGAAGACAGTGAGCCCAGATTTCGGACTGCATTGTCGGTACAACTTGGGGGGGCTCCCTGGCTTTCCCCCAAAATGCCTCTCACTGTCTCACTCCCCCAAGAAAGTTAATATCTCATTCGCCACCAGCAAATGCTTAAAAATGTAATTCTGTTCTCACATACATGTGGAAATGCTAGACAAAACACTATGTTGTCTGTCTCCACACTAGGCCACATGTTTCTTGAATTTTGCTTTTGGATCCATTGTTTGAACTGCCTGCCCCATTACAGTAAGTTCTGGTGTAAGTCCAGACATTCTGCAACACTTACACATAATCACATCTAATACAAAGGTTTATTTATACAGGGAAATGGGGGGGTAAATATTAAGGTAGTATATAGGTTTCTGTGTCACTTGTTATCTCAAAGACTTGGATCCCCTTGGTGAGGAGCTGTTGCCTCACATGTCTCCTGATGTTTCATACAGAGACCATTTGCCACAGTGACGGAATCTTCCATTGTCACTACAAATTGTGATTTAATTCGGTTGCCATGTCAGCAGGTCTGTTGGGAACATCTAACATGTGTCCTTCCTGATGGTATTAGTTCGCTTGTGCTGCCAAAACATTGAATCATGTTAGTGGAAAGAAGAAACTTTTTATTTATTTTTTTAATTTTGAATGATATTACAAGTTTGAGAGTGTGTCGGAATGGGATCCACCCCCATGACCTCATTAAGTTTAATTCCTGAAAAAACACCAATCCAAGTACAACAAGCCTCAGAGTTAATGGGCCACTAAATTTCAAACTCTGAATTGGTGGAACAAAATTTAGTTTTCAGATATGCTAATTTTTGGTTAAATGGTATCATGAAAGAATGGTGCAAGGTTTCAAGGGTATGAATATGCACCATTTTCATACTTTTACACCAACAGGCAGATTCCAAACTGGAAAGGCTGTAGCGGGGACATTGCCACCTGCACTCTCTGGTCACGGCTGCTTCAGTGCACTCAGCCTGACTTGGACCTGGTGTGAGGATGTTCGTACTCTCAGTGCTCCTTCATAGCCACTTGTTTCATTGATACTTTAATAATCACTGTGATGTTCATGGGCCACATGAAGACTTGTCAATTCCTATCTTATTTTCTCCAGTTCTTTCCCTGTAATGGACTATCTGGCTAAGTAAATGGTCCAAGTACTTGCTTCTTTCCTAAATCTAAACTCTTCATAGTGAGGGTATGAAAACTTGGTTTGTTGCAGAACATAACTCACACTCGGGGGAGATGGGGGAGCACGATCATTTATTACATGCACGGGCTCAGAGGGGAATCCCACATTCTGAGCAATGAGCTCAAGCTGGAGTTTCCTTTACATGCTTGTTACACAGGCAGAAGGAGGAGGAGAAAGGAGTGCAGCTGCTAAAACGGGGGTTAGTGTATGACCTTGAGATAACGGCTTATCTGGGAACAGCTGCAGCCCAGCTCCTGCCTAAGAATAGCTACTGCTCAGCTATGTCCTGTCACAGGTTTACTATAAAAGGAAGAACAAGTAGTGTCCTATTTGAAATTTTAAAAGTTATGTTGATGGGAGAGACCTGGTTCTTCTTGCTGATGCATGTAAAGAATTACATATCGCCCTGGCTGGCGTAGCTCAGTGGATTGAGCCCGGGCTGGGAACCAAAGTGTCCCAGGTTCGATTCCCAGCCAGGGTACATTCCTGGGTTGCAGGCCATAACCCCCAGCAACCGCACATTGATGTTTCTCTCTATCTCTCTGCCTCTATCTCTATCTCCCTCCCTTCCCTCTCTAAAAATAAATAAATAAAATCTTTAAAAAAAAAAAGAATTACATATCAGCAAATCTAGTAGTATGTAATCAGTTTATTAATGGCTTGCTTCCATGGAAGAGAACAGGACTGGGTAGAGTAGGGGGTGAAAGGGAAAGTTTCAGGACAAAGCAGGGTAAGAAAAGCAAGAGAGGCTGAAGACCAGGGTGGCAAGCCCCTGGGCAGCCTGAGGCCTGGTGGCCAGAGGCCCTGTGGCCCTAGAGCCAAGAGCCCCCTGAGCCCCAGAGAGAGAGAGAGAGAGACCATCCTGAGCCCCCAAGGGAGAGAGAGCGAGTCCTTTGTTCTCAGGACTTAGAGTTGGTGGGATAGGAGGGAAAAAAGTTACATATTGGTTAACAGGTAAATGTGGCGCCAGCTTTCCTGGGGGAATGTGACTACCCAAATTTAGGGATGAATGGGGGTCTGTCCTCCCAAATTCTTATCTTGCTCCAGACCCCATTGGGTCATCCTGTTGTAAAACAAATACCTGATTGCCAGGAGGCAGTTAATTAAAATGGGGGCAATTTCCAAAGTTATTTATGGGCTCTTTCTGTGGGCACCAGGGACCCTCTCCCACATTCAGGCCTTGGGATGAAAGCACAGCGTCAAGGCTTTCTTTCCCAGATAGTGGAAATGTTACATAGAATATCCAGGACTTGTCTTCTTCCTTGCTAATACAGTGCTTCTTGTGATATGGCAACACCTGGCGATATTATCAGACCAGGCTCAGGACTGCTGAGATAGCATGTGAGACTTGTCTCCTTCCTCCTCCCTGCCTCGGATTGGATTACTATTTATTCTACCTAATTGCTAAAAGGCGTTTCCTGGCAAGCAGGGTGCTAACTGCTGGCCAGTGACAGTTGGCAGTCTCAGAGTTCTTCCTATGCTGTCCCCTGCTTCAGTTATATAGTGTGGCTTTCATTTGTAGAGTGTCTCCAGGTTGGAAAGGGATTGTTGGGGACTGCTTGGTGTGGTTCCTGAGGTTGTAGCCCCAGGAGAGCAAGCTCTGAAAGGGGACTGGTGTGTCCCCCTGGAAAACCAGGTCATACCCAGGTCTTTATGGAAGAGAATAAAGAGCTATTGTCCATGGTCTCCAGATAAAGGCTTCCTAGATTTAGAAGTGTGGGGGAAACCAGGACAGGAATTGAAGTGGTACCAGGAGAACAGAACACCTCTGGGAGAGTGGAATTTATTGACCTGGAGCCCAGTGGGAACTGCTCCTTCTCGTCCCTATTGATACTAGCAAACCTCAAGGTCAGGAAAGCTTAGAGGAAAAGGAAGGGGCCAGTAGGGCACTGGCAGGCAGAGTTGCTAAACCTAATAACAAAAATCCTAGGCCTTTTGGGCTGCTATAAATAGACCAAAAGGCCTAGCCCAGACACAGCAGGGGGCCTGCCTTTCCAAGGACAGGGAAAAGTTGCCATTTTAAATTGCAAGGGGCTGTTCAGCTGCAGTCAACAGAGGAGGGAGGGAGGGGGAGGGGAGGGCCCGCCTCCGCCCCACCACTCCATCAGCTTTGTTCTTGGATGACTCACAGGAGGAGCAGCTCCACCCTCCTCCCCTCCCTAGCTAGTTGCTCTGGGAGCCTCTGAATTCTACCTCTGCCCCTACCTACCCTCCTCCTCCTCCTTTAGATCCAGCCCCTGCCCCTAGGCAGATTACCTCCACTTTGCAGCAACCTCTCTGAGAGGCTGCAAAAGCAGGAGATTGGGAAGCATTACCTCCTTTCCCATTGTCGCTAACAGGGGAGGGAACCTAGCACATGACCTTGGCTTTTGGAGACATACAGGGATTTTAAAAACAGCATTAAAGACAACAGGCTTCAGTGCCCCTACACTATAGGGCTCCTCTCAGCCCTCATTGAAGGGTATGGGATGGCACCCTCTGATGGGTTTGCCTTAGTTCGCAGAGTCCTAATGCCCGCCCAGCTTTCAGTGTGGCATTCAGAGTATATTGATCACCTCCCCTGCCAAGCAGCTGAAAACAGCCAAAACAAAAGGCCACTCTGGCTAAACATACTCCTCAGAACGAATGAATTTGAAACTGCTGAAGAGCAGGCAGAAATGGACCCTCTAATTTTCATTCAAAGCTCCCAGGCAGCTCTCCTGCCCTAAAGATGGTCCCTGGAGCTAAAGCCCTGGGCCAAGGCTCCTTTGTCAATATCTGTCAGGGAGCCACAGAGGCTTCAATGGACTTTGTTGACAGACTACAAGAAGCAATTCAAAAACAAATTCAGAATCTGGAGGCAGCTGAGACCCTTTTACTACCATTGGCTGATGAAAGTGCAAATAATGACTGTAAGGCTGAACTCAATCCTCTCAAACTAACCACCACCAGAACTTACTAGTCAATTTAGCAAGGCTTGCCAAAACATAGACACCAAACAACATCCACCCACATTGCTAGCAGCAGCCATAAGAGGAGAAACTAAAAGCTTTAATTGTGGCAGACAGGAAACAGCTGTAGGGAGTGCCAGAGCAGACAGCAGGATGGTCTAAAAAATCCTCCCAGTAAGGACTGCCCAGGGTGTGGCAAGGGTAAACATGGGGCAGGTGAGTGCAGATGTCCATATGATAAAAACTGCAAGCCTCTCCTGTAGGAGGGTGCAGCCAAAGGGTCCCCAAATAGAGATTTGGAATGGGGTTCAGAACTCAAGGTGTCCAGGAAATATTAGAAAAATATATAGAATGTCCTCACTCTCCACCCCAGGGGAAGGGACAACTGGAGCAGGGCCATTGAGAGCTGTTTCCCATAGCAACAGCCTTGCAGCTACCCTCTGGCATGGTCATTTAACACATCTATAACCTTTAACTGGTTGCATGGATATGTTAAATAGCTATGATCATCTCTGAGCCAGGGGAATAGAGGTAGCTTCCCCACCCCAATGTAACTGGGGGGGCGGGTCCCCTGAGTTACAGCGCCTGCGTGGGAGCTCGAAGAAGATTGGCTCCAGGACATGGGGCCATGCCTGCCCAGACTCATGATGGCAGTCCAGTAAAGCTGGAAGGATACGAGTTCTGGCATTTGAAGCCGAGTGTGGGAGGAGTCGGAAATGAGGCTGCAGAAGAAGATTGGCGCGGGATTTAAAAACCCATACTTGGCGGCCATTAAGAGAGAACCATGCAGCTGTGGCAGTGCAGGGAGGACAGCAGCCACTGAGGAGAGAGAACCATGCGGCTTCAGCAGAGTGGGGACTCCCGCAGCCGTGCAGACACCATCCAGGATGCAGCCGCCTGCAGCTCCTCTACCACCCAGCTCCGAGCCCCAGCCGGCTCTGCAGCTGTGGCCCCGAGAAGGGGCCACCGGTAAGTGACTCGGGAGCACCGGGTCACTGCCCGGCCGCCGCGGCCACCGCCAGGCCTCCACAAGCTGCACCCGTGCTCTCACTGCTCTCAGGCTCAGCTAACCTTGCAGCCACCTGCTCTGGCCAGGACACGATGAGCTCCGAGCTAGCCCTCTCGGTGCTGCTGCTGCCGTCGCTCTCCCAGAAAGGGGGATCCCCCCCCCCCTCCAGCCATGGAAAGAATCACCACGTGGCTTTAGCTGGCGATCCTGGCAACACAACCAATGGTGCTGGGAACTAAGGAAGGCCTGTCAGCTGAGCACAAATTACTAGGGAAAACCAAGAGCTGCCTAAGCCACGGACTTCTATTTCTTCTCCTGAGATACGGTACCCCAGACTGGGCAAAGGAGGGAAGGAAGGACTGTGTGTGTTTGTGGGTGTTTCAAGGGATTTTGGGATTTTAACAAAGACATTAAGTCATTACTTTTAGTTTGTATAATTTGAATAAATAACTCTTTTCTTTTTCACCAATCTCTAGCATGGAGAGCTATAATTCTCTGGCTTAGGGAAAGGTGAACCTAGTACAGGGGGACCCCAGGAAAAACGGGGATCAATTCGGTAGCATTGTGGGACCCTCTTCCCTGGTGGCCATTCGGGGAGGATCATGGGAAACCACATGCGCTGTAGCTTTAAAGTAATGCAACTACTTGTACATGCTCGGTTAAAGCCCACCAAAGCTAGCCAGGGAGGGTCCTCCCTATAAGAATAGAGTCCCTGCAGCCCATGAGGTCAATCTCTGCTTGGAGTTGGCCTGTCCCGTGTCTCTTCTATGAACTCTGGGTGTTCGGTTCAATTCTTTGTCCCGATCACTAAGAACCTGGTTACCTGTGCCCACCTGTGACACTCCCACCTCAGTTAAATGGGCAGATAGGCGAGCACTGTGGTTTTCCGAACCCCAAAAGGATATATCCCTGCAGCACCAATCAACTGCTCTGAGTTCAGGAACATGCCTAGTCTCTGACCTACCCGCCTTTACCAGAGGGAGCTCAGGATTGGACTTGGTCACTACCTAGGAGCTCATCTTAAAGGAACAAGATAAAATCCTCACAGCTCCTACAGGGGCATGGGGACCATTGCCTGAGGGAACTGTTGGATTGGTTTTAGGATGGTCTAGCATTACCACTAAAGGCATTTTCGTCCAGCCCAGGGAAACGGATTCTGATTATCAGGGAGAAATCAAAATTATGATCAGAGCCTTTGGATATCACCACACTTCTGCCCAAACTCATATAGCCCAGTTTCTTCTTCCCTAAACAGTACCAAATGCTCAAAATGTTGTGGAAAATCCACCCACACTCGGGGAGATAATGAAGCACAGACTTTATTCCCCGGGGGCCCAGAGGGGGTGGTTAACATCCAAATCCTCTGAGCACCAATCCTCACTCTCCCGGGGTTTAAATAGTCCCGGGCTTCCTACCTACCTGGTGAAGCAAGGTTACAGAAGCTGAATGCGGAAGTTAGGTCCAGCTACCTTATATGGGAGACAAAGGGAAAACCCAGGAGGAATTTGCGGAAGCTACAGAGCACAGGAGCTTATCATGGGAGTCAGTGTACAACCTTGAGTAACTGGCCATTGCTTTGGTTACAACTGGTCAGCTTCTACAGTCCTGTGTGAAATTTTGCAAGTGTTACAGTTACAGAGCATAAGAAACTTTTGGAGTTTTCTTTTCCTGCCACAAAAATATTAAAGGGGAAAGGAGGCTTTGGTAGTACTAATAATCAATCTGTGTTTTGTACCCAATCTATTAAATCAAATAAACCTCTTCTAGAAATCAAAGACAGAACTTTCCATGGCCTAGTACATATGGGTGCAGATGTCTCTATAATTTCTAGCCAATATTGACCTCCGAATTGGTCACTAACAGAGGATGACATATACGTAACTGGTATTGAGGCAGGAGATAGGAAGGAAGCTCCAGGGGCCCCGCAGGGCTGAGGGAGAAAACATCTATACATGACAAAGACCCCCTAAGACAGGTTGTTCCTGTTTTCTGGGATAGCTCTGAATCATAGAATGCGCCTGCGCGCTACCCCTGACTCATTATAATATCATTATAATGAAATAACAGTGTGGGACTCCCTTCTCCAGTAGCCAGTCAAGAAAATCATGGGAAACCACACATGCGCAGTAGCTTTGAAATCCAACTCCTTGTACCTGCGCAGGAAAAGCCCGCCAAAGATTAGCCAGGGGGCTTCTGCCCTGTAAGAATAGAATCCCCCAGCGCATATGCCCTTTTTCTCTGCTCAGAGCTGGCCGGCTCCCGTGTCCTGTGGAGTGTACTATCACTTAATAAATCTTCCCTCTTTCTTTATGCTATAAACTTTGTGTGTTCGGTTCAATTCTTTGTCCTCGATCACTAAGAACCTGGTTACCTGTGCACACCTGTGACAGTATAGGAGGTGATTCTCAACCATGTAGAAGTGCCTGGTCCCTCAGGTGCTATGTCCCTGACAGACAACAAGGACCAATTCAGCCATATGTCCTTTCATCCCCACTTAATATCTGGGGATGAGACCTTCTCACTCAGTGGGGAATGAACATCACCCTCCGACCTTTTTGCTAATGGCCACTGTTCAGAAATCTCCTCTGCCCCTCACATGGCTTCAGATACACAGGTGTGGGCTGATCAGTGGCCACTGTAAGGGCAGAGGTTAGAAAAAAATCATGAATTAAGGAAATGACAATTAGAGGAAGGACATCGTGAACCATCTAGCAACCCATGGAATACTATAATTTTTGTAGTTCCTAATAAATCAGGAAAATGGAGACTCATACATAATCTGAGAAAAATCAATGAGATACTTCAACCAATGGGAGCTCTCCAACCTGGAGTCCAAATCCAGCTGGCCTCCCAGAGGACCAGTCACTTCTAGTCATTGCTTTTTTAGAAAAGAGTGAAACCCTACCATGGGAGACCAACCCCACCAACCCCTGTGGACAACTCAGAAGGAAAGGTTCCGGCATCTTGAGGACCTGGCCAACCAGCTGTCCCAGATGGCCATGACCAAAGACTGATGTCGGATCTGAGCCCTTCACCAGAATTGGGGGAAACAGGACACAGAGACCAGTCCATCACTTGAACCCAAGGGGGTCACATGGGGAGACTTTAAAACCCTTAAGAGCAGGGCTGAAGAGGTCATGCAGGATGTAGGGGTACAAGACACTCCTGAAAATCAATTTCTAGCCTGCTTGTCAGTACTGTCCTCTAATTCCATCAAAGCCGTGTTGATCTTGTTCTGTTAGCTTGTTTTGGAGGCTTTGGCCTCACTGCTGAAACTGAGCATATTTACTGGAGCCATATCCTTGATCCACTCATATTTAAACTCCACACCTGGTGGAATTCAGGGCCTCCTTTATCCAGCAACAACACCAAAGGGACAGGCGGTCCGTTTTGGCTCCCACCAGACAGTCCTGTAGAGGAAACACGACATTGGCTATCCATCTCTGCAAATACTGTCTGTGTGTCAGAACATCTGCCTACTTGTTTTCCACACTGTCTGACACTCTGTGTTTACCTGTACCTTTTAAATGGTGTGCACATGCCACTGACAGTAAGGAACTTCAAGCTAACATCTCCCTCATAGGAGCCATAGGCTTTAAAGGAGAAAAGGATGGGGACAGTAGTAAACCCCCAGACATAGGTCTTTGTAAAATTAAGACAGAAACTACTGAGCCTGTCACTTGGGCATTGTGTAGAGATCAACAGCCCTCATTCCTCATACTCCCACACCCCATTAACAGATGAAAACTGGGGTGCCAAGTGGGAAGCTCATGCTAGTGTGGGTTCTACCACTGTCCCTGCAAAGCTAATACTTTATACTGGAGGATGGGTCGGCAGGGAGGGGGAGGGGAACGGGAACTCCTATTATCAGAGTCATCTCCCAAACCACACTAGCCCTTGGCATACTGATAACTTGGAAAATGGGACTCCCATTCACAGAACACCTTCTAGGATGCTTTCAATATAAAAGGGAGTCGTGCTCTGAAAGAGGTTTCTATATTATAGAGAATGTTAGTAGTTCCTGGGTCACTTTAAATACTTCTCACCCCTGCCTTTTTCAAGCTAAACCCAGAACACCTCATTGGCTGAGGACATTCTCCACTGGAGGGAATCACCTCCCCTTTTCCCACCAGAGCAACAAGATTGTGGCTGGGACAACTCTTTATTTCCATCTATGGTGGCCCCCGGGAACCTCACTGGCTGAGGTTCCCCTCAAGGGATGGCATGTTGCAGCTCTTTTTCCTCCTTGTCCGGGGCAGATCAAGCCTCAGTAGCTTAGAGGGAACGTGGAGAGACGTGTTTTCGACTGTTGTCAGTTCTGACCTGAAGTGGAGAGACGTGTTTTCGACTGTGGTCAGTTCTGACCTGAAGGTGCTTGAGCAGCCATTCACATCCATAAGCCTGTGTTCTAGTCTCCATAACCAGGTTGTTTACTGAAGGCTCCCTGGGACAATGTTGTTAAGACAGGCTATTCCTACAAGAAGGTCTGTTGTTCCTCACCTAACAAAATGTACTGATGGTAATCATTGTATTTTTAAAAACCAGTAAACACAAACTGTATATTTAAAGCTCAAAATATATTTTCTCTTAAATGTCTCTGTTCCTGCACCCACGTCTCTAAGGAACTAACAGTTCCTGGACAATGTCCACACCTTGATCCTTGTGGTACTTCATAGGGATGTTGTCTACATTATGCCTCTTATCTACTTAGAGTGAAGGTAACACCAGCTTATCTGTCAGTAAACTTGTACCTTGAGGGCCCTCCAGGAGACATAACAAGGAGGTGTCCCAGGTATCTGGGGTACTAACCTTTCAATGTAGAACCACCATGCACACGACTACCTAGCTGTTCAACTCTCTGGTGTTTAATATCACACGGTATATCCTGGATCACATTTCCACTAGGTTCTGGCTTTCTACACAGCACAAAGTGACCCTGCCTACATTCAACTGCTGTCTTGGATATATTCATAATCTCTTTGAGCCTCAATTCGCTTCTCTGAAAGTGCGTATAAAATACAAATTTTGTATAACTTTTAGTGGGATTAATTGTATCAGCCATAGCCAGTGCACACCTGGGGCTTTGTGGCGCATAGTATACTGCTGGAACTACTGTGGTTCTTCGTATTTGTAACTTTGCACTTTCTCATGAGATGTTCTCTGCCTTTTTCCTCACTGGCCTGTGGTCAGTCAGAGTTTGGAAAAGCGCATGGAAAGCAACCTGTTAAGAAATTATATGTGTGCCCTAGCTGCTGCAGTGGATTGAAAGCAGCCTGTGAGCAAACGTTCACTGGTTTGATTCAAGTCAGGGCACATGCCTGGGCTAGAGGCCAGGTCCCCAGTAGGGGGCGCACATGAGGCAACCACACACTGATGTTTCTCTCCCTGTCTTTCTCCTTCCCTTCTCCTCTCTCTATAGACAAACAAACAAACAAACAAACAAACAAAGTTTTAAAAAATCAGATGATATTTATTTTAAAAAGGAAATCATATGTGATTTTTATCTGGTCAGGGTGTTTACCCTTGCTGTGGCCATATTAAGAATCATGGGGGAGGCAGGGAAGCCTCAGACTAACTCAGACATTTGGTGTAATTGTGGATGGAATTTATTTATTCAACTGCATAGGTGTGATTCCTTATGGTAGGTGCAGGCACTTTCTGTAACTCAGCATAACTCATGAAATAATTACACACAAGTCCTCAGGCAATTTTTGTAGAAATTTAGACAAATGAGACATCATTTGGTTCTCTTCTCCATGTGACACAGATGGTATCTTAGTTTAGAGCCTCCTGTGCATCTGGAGGCACGTTCTCAACACTGCCCATATGGATGCATCAGAGGAACATTTAAAAATGTGAGTAATCTTTCGCTTTAGACACAAGGCATAATGTGTCCACAGACCATGTGTTGGAAAGAAAAGGATGGGTTTGTGAGTGAGGATGTCCTAGCAGAACTCTGGATTTTGTCCAAGTCTATGTTATGGTGTGGACTATTTTGATCCTTTTCACTGCAGCTTATGCCTCTGTTCTTGTGCCCTTCACCCTCAACTTCTTCATTACTGGACTGCACCAACCTGTCTGTGAGGCCAGAGTCTCTGAAGTTCAGCTGCACACACAGTTGTACGAAACATTATGAGATGCCTAAGAAGAATCCCCTTTCCCCCCACATTTTCTGCACTGAGTTTTTTTGCTAGTTTTAAAGCAAACTGAGGGATAATGTGGCAGAAAATTTCATGTTAGAATCTTGAAATTGCCACATGGTCCAGAACTTTCATTTTGCCTCTTTTTTTCCTCCTCTAATAATGTGATTTTAAAGAGCACTTATGTCAGAGGGCTGCTTTGAGAGTTAACTGTGGTATAAAATAGTTCAAGAAAAAGTTTTATTTTCAAGTACTGTGACTTAAAAATATTACTAAGGCAATAATGACCAAAATTGTAGGACACAAGAATCAACTATATTAAAAAAGTAAAACTCAAATGTCATTGGTATTAGCATAAGCTATTTTTTCTGGGAAACCCCAAAAGTGTACACAAACTAAGTGAAGGAGCATAACTCAAAAAGAATTCCTTGGGGAGGAGGAAGATGGCGTCGGGGTAGGAGGGAGCAGATTCCACTTCTCCCTACACACGGTGGAAAATCCTAGCCGATCTACAGAGTAAAAGAGCAAACAGCCAACAGTACTCAGCATATATGAAAATAAGAGACCAAAAATTGTAGCGGACACCGAAAAACCAGACGGTGAGGAGAGTGCTTCAGGACAATAAGGTCCCAGGGACCAGCATGGGAACCAAGGCGGCTGCAGCCCCAGGCCCTGCAAACACCGAGTCTGCCATGGAGTCCTTAGGAGAGAGCAGGGTAACTGCTCCCTCCCATGGCAAACAAGGTCTGAGCAGCACCAGGGGAGACCTGGTTGCTTGAAGTCACAGAGAGGGGGATAAGGACTAAGTGGCAAACACACAGGGGCTGTGAGCACCCATGGAGTCTGTGGACACCAGTTGGCGAGAGTTGTGAGTCATGCAGTGACCGGCCCTGACCCCGACAGTCCCTGGTCTGGCTGGAGAATTGGGCTGCAGGAGAGGCCAGGCCACTGTATGGAATGGCAGGCTTGAGTAGGAGGAATTTCTCAAAAAGAAAAACTGAAAAGACAGACGCTGTTGGGGGAATTCTCCTGCAGCAATTGCTACGGCCTCCCCACCACCCAGCAGGGCAGCGATCCCAAGGTTGCTGGAAGGTTGTGCAGAAGACCCTGTGCACCCCCATAGCACTGGGAAGGATGCGCACCCGCGGGACCCAGGCAGCCTGGCTGAGCACGTGCCTGCACACCAGCCCACAGCGGCAACCCTGGGGAAAGGCCTGGATTCAACACCCAAGGCTCTGGGGAGAGCAGCCAGGATAGCTCCAGGGAGAGTGCACCCAAAGCTGACTGAGTGGAGATCAGGAAGGAAGAAAAGCCATACCAACTGCCCCTCAGCCTGCTGCACCCAGCAAGACCAGAAAAACTGGCTTGGCCACTTTGAAACCAAGAGGCTGTTTTATTTTATTCTCTTTTTATTTTTTAAGTTTTATCTTTCCATTCCTTTTTCCTCTCTTTCCTTCTTTCTTGTTTTATTCTTTCTTCCTTTCTTTCCAACTTTATCTCTTCTTGCTTCCTCCTTCTACCTTTTTTTTTAATACCTAAAAGTCAGGAGGAGGAGGAGGAGGAGGAGGAAGAAGAAGAAGAAGGAGAAGGAGAAGAAGAAGAAAGGAAGAAAGGAAGGAAGAAAGGAAGAAAGGAAGGAAGAAAGACAGAAAGAAAGACAGAAAGAAAGAAAGAAAGAAAGAAAGAAAGAAAGAAAGAAAGAAAAGAAAAGAAACACCTGGAACTGTGAAAAGATCAGAGTTGGACCAAAGAAGGGGCTTCACACCAGCTGAGACATTGAGACAAATTTCATTTTGCTATTACAAAGAACTTGCAAGTTATTGCATATTGTATCATTATTTTTTCATTATTCTTACATCTTTTCCTTTAATAGTATTTTTGTATTCCTCTTCTTTCTGTATAGTCTGCTTCTCTTGGCTGGTTATATTGTTATCATTTAATAGGTTGCCCCTATTTCTCTTTCATAGTGTATTGCTAATTCACTGCCCTTCACTTCATTTGTGTCCCATTAGCACTCTAGTCAAGGTCCTATACTGCCTATTTTTGTTATCCAGATCACACAGATTCTGTCATATGATTGTTGCTCTAATATTACTGTAAACAGTAGCTGTTCCATCCAGCTGTATATACTTCACAACACCTCTCCCAGATCTTAGCCCACTTCATGGTTTCCTGAACTCTATTACTCTATCACTCTATTCTCTCACACACTACACCTATTTACTATCCTTTGCTCTCACCTTACCTCAAATCTGACCTCCCACAACCTCACTGCTTTCTAGATCCAACTCACAATCCTTCCCCCCACAACAAGAGTCTTATCCTCTTTCCATGCTTCCTAATAATTGGCTAGTTGGCTGGAAGATCACGGTAAACACTATACATAGCCAAAGGATCTCCTGTCTCTTCTCTGCTGGCTGCTACTGTAAATATCATAGAATACTCGCTTGCTGTCTTAAACCATTTTGCCTCCCACTTCCACCTCATCACACAAAAAGAGTAGGTGGAAGCGGTGAACACCAGGATACCCACTGGAAGAGGAAACCCAACAACAAAGGGACCACAAACAAATACAAACAGAAGAAGGTGAAGGAGGAAGTGGAAACCATACAAACTTCAATCCAGGACCTATCTGGAAACACAACTAAATAGTGGAGAAATTACCCAGTACAAACAACTGATCAAGAGCAAGAGAGAATCCTCAAAACCCTGTACACATGGAAGAACCAGCTTCAACAGAAGCTGCCCCTGCCAGCACAACAAAATACAAGAGGTGGTGGACAGACTGACCCTCAGTTAACTAACTGGTGGGAGGGACCCACCAAAGAAAGAACCAACAACAATCAAGACCCAAAGACAAACACAGAGCCAACTTAAATAACAGCCCAACACCAGTGAGCTGGGAGATCAAGGAGACTGGAGCACTGAGTCTCGCAGGTATTATATCACAGAAGTTCACACCGTAAACCCAGGGAGCCACAACAGATCAATTTAAGAAGCTGAGGCTAACAAGAAAAGTTTCACAAATAAGGGGAAGAAAAAGAAACAATCCCTAAATAAAAGGAAAGGACAAAGACTCAGAAAGAATGCTAAATGAAATAGAGGCAACTCAACTATCAGATATTCAGTTCAAAGCAATGGTTATCAGGATGCTCAATGAGCTCATAGCAAATTACCAGAAACTACAGGGAAACTATAATGAACTCACTGCAAACTATATCAACATGAAAAAGAAATAGAAACTAACAACCAGGGCCAAGAGGAAATGAAGAATACAATTTCTGAACTGAAGAACACAGTAGAAGGAATGAAAGGCAGGATTGATGAAGGAGAAGATCAGATCAGCGAGCTAGAGGACAAAGCAGAAGAAAACACCCAGAAAGACCAAGAATAGGAAAAGAGGCTCAGAAAGAATGAAATGCAAGACAACATGAAACATAATAATATCCAGATAATAGGGATACCAGAAGGAGAAGAAGAAAAGCAAGGGATAGAAAACCTGTTTGAAGAAGTAATGATGCAAAACTTCCCCAATCTGATGAGAGAAAAAGTCACACAAATCCAGGAAACACCGAGAGTCTCAATCAAGAGGAACCCAAAGGGGGGTACTTCAAAACATATCATAATTAAAATGGCAAAATACCAAGACAAAGAGAGAATTCTAAAAGCAGCAAGGCAAACGCAGGAAGTAACATACAAGGGAGCCCTGATAAGGTTAGCAGCTCACTTCTCCATGGAAACCCTCCGAGCCAGAGGAGAATGGCAAGAAATATTTCAAGTAATGAGAACCAGAGGCCTGCAGTCAAGGCTATTTTACCTAGCAATGCTCTCAATCAAGAGAGATGGCCAAATAAGGAGATTCCCAGACAAAAGAAGTGAAAAGATTATATCTCCACCAAACCAGCTCTGCAAGAGATGCTAAAAGAACTGCTTTAAGGAAAGGAAGGGGAGACAGAGAGAGAGGGAGAGAGGGGGAGAGAGAGAGTGGGAGGGAGGGAGGAACACGGTCCAAAAATGACAATGAGTAAGTACCTATCAATAATAACCTTAAACACAAATGGATTAAATGCTCCAAACAAAAGACAGAATAGCTGAATGGATAAGAAAGCATGACCCACACATATGCTGCCTACAAGAGACCCACCTTTTGACCCACTAACAAAAGATCTACACAGACTGAAAGTGAAGGGCTAGACACAAATATTCCAAACAAACAGACAAGAAAAAAAAAAGCTGCGGTAGCAATACTCATATCAGACAAAATAGACTTCAAAAAAGGGCCATAAGGAGACATCCAGAAGGTCACTACATAATACTCAAGGGAAGAATCCACCAAAAAGACATAAACATTGTACATATATATGCACCCAACATAGGAGCACCCAAATACAAAAAGAAAATCTTAGAGGACTTCAAGAAACATAATGATAGCAACACAATTATAGTAGGAGATTTTAACATTACTGCCAAAAATGGACATATCTTCCAAACAAAATACCAACAAAGATATTGTGACATTGAACAATGCCCTGGATGAAATGAACCCAATTGATATATATAGAGCCCTTCACCTCCAAGAACCTAAATACGTATTTTTTTCAAACGCACATGGAACATTTTCAAAGATAGACCATATGATAGGACACAAAACAAGCCTCAACAAATTCAAGGAAATTGAAATCATACCAAGTATTTTCCCCACCCTCAAGGGACTGAAACTAGAAACCAACCCCAAAGGAAAAAACCCCAAACACTCAAAATAATGGAGATTGAATAGCATGCTAATAAACTATGAATGGGTCAAGAATTAAATTAGGGAAGAAATCAAAAAGTTTCTGGAAACAAATGAAAATCAACTCACAACAACCCAAAATTTACGGGACATAGCAAAGGCAGGACTAGAGGGAAGTTCATAGTGATACAGGGATAGCTAAAGGAGATGGAAACATTTCAAACAAACATCCTAACCCTATGCCTACAGGAACTCGAGGAACAACAACAAAGACAGCCCAGAGCAAGTAGAAGGAAGGAAGTAACCAAGACCAGAGCAGAATTAAATGACATAGAGACTAAAAGCACCATTCTAAGGATCAACAAATCCAGGTGCTGGTTCTTTGAAAGGACAAACAAAATTGACAAACCTTTAAGCAGGCTCATCAAGAAAAAAAGAGAGAGGACCCAAATAAACACAATCAGAAATGAAAGAGGAGAGATTACAACTGACACCACAGAAATGCAAAGGATTGCAAGATATTACTATGAAGAACTGTATGGCAAGAAATTAGAAAACCTAGGTGAAATGGACAAATTTCTAGAAAAATATAATGTTCCAAAACTCAATGAAGCAGCAGAAAGCCTGAACAGACCAATAACAACAAAAGAAATTGAAGCAGTAATCAAAAAACTCCCCACACACAAAAGCCCTGGACCAGACACAGTTTCACAGAATTCTACAAAGCATTTAAGGAAGAGCTAATCCCTATGCTTCACAGAATAGTCCAAAAAAATCTCAAATGATGGAAGACTCCCAAAATCTGTTTATGAAGCCAGAATCATCTTAATCCCAAAACCAGATAAAGATACAAAAAGAAAGAAAAATTCAGGCCAATATCGCTGATGAAGATAGATGCTAAAATCCTCAACGAAATATAGGCAAACTCCATCCAACAACACATTAAAAAGATCATACAGCATGACCAAGTGGGATTCACCCCAGGGATGCAAGAATGGCACAATATTGGCAAATCAGCACGTAATCAAAAGCAAAGACAAAAATCACATGCTCATATCAACAGATCGAGAAAAAGCATTTGATAAAGTACAGCACCCATGTATGATAAAAACACTCAGCAAAGTGGGAATAGAGGGAGCATTCCTCAACATAATAAACACCACATAGGAGAGACCTACAGCCAACATCATACTCAATGGACAAAAACGAAAATCTTTTCCACTAAGATCAGGAACAAGACAAGGTTGTCCACTTTCATCCCTTCTATTCCATATAGTATTGCAAGTTTTAGCCAGTGTTCAGACAAGAAAAGGAAATAAAAGGCATCCAAATCGGAAGGGAGGAAACAAAACTGTCACTGTTTGCAGATGACATGATAGTGTACATAGAAAATCCTATGGACTCCACCAAAAAACTGCTCCATCTAATAAATGAATTTGGGAAAACAGTGGGATACAAAGTCAATATCCAGAAATCAAATGCATTTTTGTATGCCAACAATATAACAGCAGAAGCAGAAATTGGGGAAAAATTCCCATTCCATATAGCAAAAAGAAAATTAAAATACCTAGGAATAAACTTAACCAAGGAGATAAAAGACCAGGACTAAGAAAACTATGCAACAGTGAAGAAAGAAATCAAAGGCACAAACAAATGGAAACATATACTGTGTTCATGGATCAGAGGTTTTAACATCATCAAAATGTCCATAATACTCAAAGCAAT
Organism: Phyllostomus discolor; assembly: GCF_004126475.2. NCBI lineage: Eukaryota > Metazoa > Chordata > Mammalia > Chiroptera > Phyllostomidae > Phyllostomus > Phyllostomus discolor. The sequence goes on along the minus strand of NW_023397489.1, from coordinate 455,494 downwards.
TTGCAGATTCAATGCAATACCTATTAAAGTACCAATGGCATATTTCACAGACATAGAACAAACACTGCAAAATTTATATGGAACCATAAATGACCCTGAAGACCCGCTGCATTTTGAGAAAGAAGAGCTAAGTAAGAAGGATCACAATACCTGAAACCAAAGTGTATTACAAGGCCACTGTACTGCCATAAAACAGGCACATGAACCAATGGGACAGAACAGAGAGCCTAGAAATACACCGAAGTCTCTACAGTCAATTAATATTTGACAAAGAGGGCAGCAATATAAAGCAGAATAACAATAGCCTCTTCAAAAAATGGTGTTGGGAGAACTGGACAGTTACGTGTAAAAAAATGAAACTCGAGCACCAACTTAACACATACACAAAAATAAATTCAAAGTGGATAAAAGATTTAAATATGAGCCATGACACCATTAAAATCCTAGAGGAGAACAGAGGCAAAAAAAAATCTGATATTTCACCCAGCAACATTTTCACTGATATGTCCCCTAGACCAAGGGACATAAAGGAAAGAACAAACAAATGGGATCTCGTCAAAATAAAAAGCTGCTGCACAGCTAAAGAAAACAGTATTAAAATAAAAAAAGAACCAACCATATGGGAAAACATATTTGCCAATGATACCTCAGACAAGGGTTTAATCTCCAAAATATATAAAGAACTCACATGACTCCACTCTAAGACAATCAACCCAATTAAAAAATGGGCAAAGGACTTGAACAGACACTTCTCCAAGGAGGACATACAGAGGATACAGAGACACATGAAAAGATGCTCAGTATTGCTAGCTACCAGAGAGATGCAAATTAAAACCACAATGAGACACCACTTCACACCTGTCAGAATGGCCATCGAAAGCAAAGCAAGAAACAAGTGCTGGAGAGGTTGTGGAGAAAAAGGGACCCTAGTGCACTCACTGTTGGTGGGATTGCAGACTGATACAACCACTATGGAAAACAGCATGGAATTTCCTCAGAAAACTTAAAATGGATCTGCCCTTTGAACCAGCAATTCCACTGCTAGGATTATATCCTGAGAACCCTAAAACACCAATCCAAAAGGACCTATGCACCCCGATGTTCATACCAGCACTATTTACAATAGCTAGGTGCTGGAAGCAACCTAGATGCCCATCAGTAAATGAATGGATCAAAAACTATGGTACATTTACACAATAGAATTCTATGCAGCAGAAAGAAAGAAGGAGCTCATACCCTTTGCAACAGCATGGATGGAGCTGGAGAGCATTATGCTAAGCGAAATAAGCCACGCGGTGAGAGACAAATACCATATGATCTCACCTTTAACAGGAACCTAAACAACAAAACAAGCAAACAAGCAAAATATAGTCAAAGACAGTAAAATAGAGAACAGGCTGACAGTGACCAGAGGGGAGAGGGGAGGGAATTTCAGGGGAAAAGGGGAAGGGTTTAGAGGGACCAGTAAAGAAGACACATGAACGAAAACTGGGGGGGTAGAAATGGGAGGGAAGTGGGGAGGGCTGCGTGGGTGTGTTACAGAACACACAACAAGGGGGGGGCCTGGGATGATATACTATTATTGAAAGAAGGCCCCGGGTCCGTTATGTCCGCCACCAGAGGAAAGATGTCTCTCAATGCCAGAGATTTGTGAAAAGGAAAGGAAATGTTTATTTAATGCTATACAAACTTAAAGTAGTGACCTAATGTCTTTCAAAAAATCCTAAAGTCCCTTAAAACACCCACAAACACACAGTCCTTCCTTCCTTCCCCCTTTGCCCAGTCCAGAGTACCATATCTCAGGAAAGGAAATAGAAGTCCATGGCTTAGGTAGTCCTCTGGTTCTTCCCAGTTAGTCCTCCCTCTCGACTGGGAGACCTCCCTGGGTTCCCGGCACCCTCGGCTGAGTCGCCGGGATCTCTGCTAAAACCAGGTGGTGGTTCCCTCTTCTAAAGCTGTGGGGGTCCCCACTCTGCCAGGCCGCGTGGTTCTCTTCTCTGGGATGCGGAGTCTCCACTCTGCTAAAGACACGTGGTTCTCTCCCTCAGGGCTGCCGCATGGTTCTCCTCCTCTCAGGGCTGCACATGGTTCTCTTCTTCAATGGCCACCAAATCTGGGTTTTAAATCCCCACGGCCAATCTTCCTCTGCATCCTCATTTCCGACTCCTCCCACACTCGGCTTCAATGCCAGAACTCGTATCCTTCCAGCTTTACTGGGCTGCCATCATGAGTCTGGGCAGGTGTGGTCCCATGTCCTGGAGCCAATCCTCTCTGAGCTCCCACGCAAGTGCTGTAACTCAGGGGACCCGCCCCCCCCCCCCCAGTTACATCTGGGTGGGGAAGTTACTTCCATCCCCCTGGCTTAGAGCTGATCACAGCTACTTAACATATCTATACAACCAGTCAAAGGCTATAGATATGTTAAATGACCACGCTAGAGCTTAGCTGCAAGGCTGTTGCTATGCTAAACAGCTCTCAATGGCCCTGCTCCATTTGTCCCTTCCCCCAACCCACACCCTGGGCCGGGGGGGGGGGGGGGATGCAGACATCCCAAAATCTCCTGGACACCTTAAGTTCTGGACCCCATTTCAAATGCCTGTTTGGGGCCCCCCTCTTGGCTGCACCCTGTAACAGGTGGGCTGGGATGGGAGGAAAAGACAGACAACTGTACTTGAACAACAATTACAATAAAAATAATTAAATTAAAATTTTAAAAAAGAATTCATTGGGCTTTCCCCCTGCCTTATGTACTGATGGGCTCTATGACTGCCTGCAAATCTTTGCTACTGTAAAGCACACTGCAATAAATAAGGATGTTGCAGAGCAGCGCTTTGAGTTCTGCTGCCCACCACCACCCTCCACCTGCACAAATTTCAGAGGCAAAGGTTTGATGATAAAAGGAATCTTTTTTGAAAAGCAGATCCTGAAGCCAATCATGTCACAGCTTGAATCGCCTAACTATCAATTAAGGGTAAGTCTAACACCTGAGTTGTCCTAGCTTTTCAGTGTTAATTTCTAACATTGTTTTGTTTCTGTAGGGTTGGTTTCCAAACTAAAAACAATCTAATATACAAAAACAACACAATTCTGGAAGAATGGCTGGCTTCTGCCTCAGATCCTGTTCCCTGAAAAATAATCAATAAACCTGCCACAATGTGCCAGGTGAGGCTGACCCTAGGGTATTTCCAGAGTTCCTTCCCATAGGAAATATGATCCATTGGGGGATGCAGGCAGCTTCAGCAAAATCATCCAGGTAGCCTCCAGGAAGAACGGTCTGAGAGCATGAGTCTGAGAGTGCCACCTCAAAAGCCAGAGAGCTCTAGACAGCCCCTGAACTTCCCAGCTACAGAACCAGCCCTGATTTTCCCCCACCACTGGCTCTGGAGGCTTTCAGCTTCTCAGCCAATCCCACCCTAGACTGTGCACCATTGTCTCCAGAAACTCCTCCTACAGCTAATCCCTACTTCCTTAATGATCTAAGTTATCTTAATCAGATATATCTGTATCAGGGGTGCATAATATTTGTCTAAAATTAGTGTTTTGACTTACTTGAGGTACAATTTCAGAGGTGAAAGTTATGGGTTGTTAGGAAACTTACTTTGTAATGTTTCGAAGAAAGTAAATAGTGTTTTCAATGGTTGCTGCAGTAATTCACATCTGACAGTGCATGGAAACATTTACACAATTCTATACTCCTTGACCATAAAAAAGAAGAAAAGATATATTTTGTGACAGCATCTAAGTACCTAGGGTGTCTTATGCTAAGTGAATTAAGGCAGTAGGAGAAAGAAAAATACCACATGGATTCATTTTTATGTGTAATATAATGAACAAAATAAAATAGGAACAGAGTGATAGATACTAACTAGAAACTGACAGAAGTCAGAAGAGATGGGTTGAAAGCGCCTCATGGAAAATGAAAAAATAGAAAAGAAATGCTCATAGACAAAGACAAATGCATGATAACCAAAGAAGGGAAAGGGAAAATAACAATTGATAGGAAAAGACTTGCCTTTGGATAATTAAAACACAATAATGTAGACCAATAATGTCTAATAAAAGTGTCTAATAAATGTCTAATAAAATAAACACTTGGAGCACTTATTGACTTGTTATGCAACATTAACCTGATAAATTCAATACAAAATGAATAAATATGTGGGGCCCTACCCGGAGGGCCCCCTGTCCACCGTGAATGAGAATAAGTCTACCAAGACTTGATCTGCTTGGGGAGGAAAGGTGGCAGATCTCTCAAAGGAGAAGGGCCAAGAACCTTTTCTTCAATGGGCTTTTATTGGGTTCATTTTACTCAGGAATATAGGTAAAGCTCATTAATCATGATCAGGCAGTAAGGATCGAACAATAGATAACATACAAAGAACTCTGAGGGCCTCTTTTGAGTCAGGGTCAGATTGTTAAAGGGCCATAAAACTTTGAGGAACAAACTTCCTACTTTGAGTCTTATCATTTAATTGAGAGCATTCCAAAGAAAGCAAGTTTCACAGGATTTTACGTATTCTTTGTTAGGCCTGATCACCCTAGGGGACCTGCCTTTTCTAGCACAGGACGGGACCCACCACTGACTTATTTCAGGCTTAAGGCATTGTTTCAGGCTTAAGTCAGGCAGGGGAAGTACGGCAGCCAAGGGATTAGACTTCTTGCAAATAGAGTGAGGACTCGGGCTAGGTCAAAGCCAAGGGGCCAGGGGCCAGGGGGCATCACTCCTTTTCTGTAGCCCCCAAGTCCTTCCCTAGGGGTCCTGTGATCATGCCTGTCTTAGGTCATCCCTCCCTTGAGGAATCTTACCTGGCATCGGCTAACTGATCACGCACTGGAGGCCCGGCAGGGTGAAGTAAAAGGGGCAGAGGCAGCGCCCTTGCCAGGGAGATAAGCTTTGTCTCCTTAGTGGCTTGTGGTCTGAAGGTCACTCACTCAGTCTTAGCCATGGGGGGGGGGGGGCGGTTATAGCTTCTGAAACCAGGCAGAGAGGTTCCCAACAAATAAATAAATAATCTCCCACATGATTCTTTGGTGTGGAATTTGAAAACAAAACTTGAGGAAAAATAGCTATCTCCAAAAGCACTTTCTTTAAAAAAAATAAATAAACCTGGAACTCTTGAGACTAAGTCTTCATCAGTGAATTGAAGTCAGAAATTACTAAGGTCATGCCCACAATTCTGCCTCTTTTGAGAAGAGGAGGCATTTCCCTCCTATCCCACACAAGGCTTCTCAGGCTCATCAAGTCTGATGTGCCACAGCTGCCCCTGAGTGAGAGCGGCACCAGTCCTCTCAGAAACCCAGGTATCATGGCTCATGGAGGTCTTTCAGTCCCCTGGGTGATGGTTTCCACTTTTGTTCAATAGAAACAAACACTTGTATTCTCAGATGTGTTGAGAATGTTTGCCTACCTGACACTTGGACATAGAACTCTCTGTTTGGGGTTGTGCCTATCAACAAAGTAGGACTCATCCTTCATCCAGTGTAGACACCAACCAGAACCCACCACTCCACATCCTCCCTTCGGTTAACCTTGTAAGTTCAGATACTTGGCGATACTTTGTATTTGTGGTGGGAACACAATGCTCCCAGGTGGCAATCTGTGTGTTTTTATGTTGGGGACTGCTCGGTGTGCTTTTGGAGACTGCAGCCCCACCAGAGCAGGCTCTGAAAGGGGATGGTGAGTCTCCTTGGAAAAGCAGGTCATAACACAGGTGGCAGGTGTGACTCGTTTCTAACACCAAGGTCCAATGGGAGCCAGGCAGGCCTGAAACGGACATTTTTGTCCTCTGAAACCAGCTCTGCTATGGATCAGCCCAGTTAGTGCAGCCCAGATGCTTGAGTTCAAGGCATAAGGAGTCAAACTCCCTACTTCATGGTGTGCACCTTTAAAGCCAGCTGGCGCCCATGGATCTCGCAGACCCCAGCCTGAAAAGATTTCTGTGCTTTTTCAGTTGTTATCTGTAGATGGTGTTAGATTTTTCTGACTATAGCCTGTTGGACATGGATTGACAAGTTATGCGTATGTGTCGTATCTCCCCCACTTCCCAACCCCAATAGAACCCATATCAGAGAAGGGCTCAGGGCAATCTCCACTAGGGGGAACCTTCACCTCTCTTGCTTCTGGAGCAACAAGACTGTAGTTGGGACATTCTTCATTTCCATACATGGTGGCCCCCCCGGGGGACCTTGCTGGCTGAAGTCCCCCTCATTTTTAATTATTGAATACACTGTGATTTATTTTTAATTATTATGAAGCTACTTTATAGTTACATTGTGACAGTGTCTCTGGAGGACATTCATTTTGATCCAAAACCTAAACAGGGATTTATTTGGAAGGTGAACTATTGTCACTGGGATCTGTGTTCTCCGTATTTAAGCAGGTATGTCAACCTCAACAGGATCAAGAAGTCTTTTGCTCTTTCAGCCTGAAATGTAGAGGGTGAACTTTTAACCCATCCATTTTTTATCTGTACTCCTTATCTGAATGTGAGTATAACTCTTACCACGTGTGATGTACCTGTAAGCAAATTAAATAAAATCGTAGAGTGGAAAGTTCACTCTATCAAATTTCTGAATTAGAAATAGCATGTGTGCCACAAAAGTTAATATTTGGTATTAAGGAAACAGCCATCAGCAGACACAGAAACTGTTTGGATAACAACCAGTATATTGAACTAAAACATTCAAGATAGGAAACAAAAAGTATCTTCAGGTATGTGCCATAGAATAAACAAAGGAGATGCCATTAGAACAACTATGAGGGAAGAACTGGACGAGAGAGAGAATGGGGAGTGTGACTGGCTATCATTGTCTTTAAACCATGTTGGGTCCACTTGGAGCTACTTGATCACAGTTGCTCTGGTTTGCTCCCAGCTGCAAAAGACTATGTAAAAGCTGTATATAGAACAGCCCCTAGATAATACTTTTGATGTACTCCCCTCTGTCTGGCAGCATGGGGTACAGGACACACAGCTGGACACTTATTTCTTCTGATACTCAGGTCTTTCTGTCTTGATTCCACACATGGCTTCAGAAAGACAGCACCTGGATGCAGAGCAGAGCAGAAGGGGTAACCTAAAAGTTTTTGGCACAAGTTTCAGATCCTTTGGTCATTTTGTTAAACAAAAAGAAACCAAAACAAACAATGGTTTTCAGTAGCTTTCATCATTTTTCTCTATTTTTCCCATAGGATACACTCATTTTTAACGGCAACAGTTCCTTTTCTCCTGTTTAGTTTTCTGGTTTTGGGGTTCTTTTGAAAATTATGTGGTCAAGCATTCTTTCCAAAACACACAGGCTATGCAAAGAGATGAAAAAACATTTGAACCACTTGTCAACTGGAGTGATGACTGAAGAAGCCTGTAATTCACAGTTTCTCTGGACACTTAGAAAAAATAAAAACACACCCTTGCACACAAGCAGCACTCTGGCCCCACGGTTATGGCTTTGCAAGACTGTGAGCTCTGCATGTAATGGTGCTACAAGGGCCTACAAGTTGTCAGTGTGGAGACTTGGTAACACACAGTTCTGTCGCCTTCCCACACTGGGATGTTATGCAGAGCTGCGATCCTGCAAAAAGTCTTCTCGTCCACCTTGCTACAGGGCCAAAGCAAGCATTTCTAAATATATAGACATGGGAAAATGAGACTTTAAGAGTACAAATTCTATCCTTCAGTAAGAAAATAATTTCAGTTGTAGTACACATGCTGTAAAGTTATCAAACCCTGAGATTTAAAGTGAGAAAGGCATCATTATTTCCACCAAAATACTGTTGAGATTGTGTGATGGGGGAGGGGAGAAAGTCCATGGTGACAGTAAAGCTTTAGGACCCTGGAATGCACAACTTGTGTTAAAGTGACACCAAAGCTGATAGGTATAGCCATCACATGAAAACTCCTTCAGCAATGTTTTTCATTTCCATGTGCTGTGTTGCACTTTATTTCATCAATAGTTATTGCCAAGCCCCAAGCCTTTCAGGTTTTATGATAGTACTATGAGCACCGAAGAGTAGATGCCTTTTCTAAGTTCGGAATAACACAACAAATAAATTTGTCATGACAAACATGAATTCTTCATGCTCTTACCAATGAGTGTGTTGCTGGGCAATATCCAGAACTGGAGACAAAGCAAGGAAACAAGAACAGCTTAGACTACTCTGTGTGTGTGTGTGTGTGTGTGTGTGTGTGTGTGTACTTTTAGGGCAATCTTCTTTTTACAGACCACTAAATACATCTAAAAAATTTCCTTGAGAACCACATTTGCATAATTCTCCCGCACCCACTAAAGTCAACACATACATTAAAATCTCAGTCTTTTTTTAACATGGTGTCCACCTGTCCCTCCACACATGATCTTAAACACTGGGAGTTTGGGGATGAACTCAAGATGCTAATTCCTGGTGTTTCACGGTGATGTGGCTTACAACAGGTCCATTCCTGCTTCACTTAGTGTGCAAGTGGCAATCACTTATCCCTACAAAGTGTTCTCACCTCCAGGGCCCACCAGAAATGTCACATATTGTCTGTGGAACTGAGTTTCCATGTGGAACCATCGTTTACATGACTAGCTGTCTAATCACCTATATGGTGTTCAACACAATCCCAAATATCCTGGTGCACCTTTTTACTTGGTGAACAGTGGCCACCTGCTCAACAAAAAGTGGTTCTGCCTACCTGCAGATTGTGTGTGGGGAATATCCCCTTATCTCCCTAGGCTTCAATTTGCTTATTCAAAAAGGAGTTGTGAGTAAATAAATCTAGTATAACACCAGCCATGACAGGTAGTTATCTGGTGCCAAGTTCTGTAGAATATATGGCTGAACCTGCCCTGGCTGTGCAGGTTTGTGAAGTTCTATTCAAATGTGAGAAGCCACCTGTCATTTTCTTCACAGGCCTGTTGCCATTCAGAATCTGGAAATGCACATTGAAAACACCTGTCATGCATTTTGAGATGCCATCCCTGGGGTCCTGTTTCTTGTCCTATCTGTGACCACATCAGGGATCTCTGAAAGTAAAAATGCAGCTCTGGACCAACTCAAGTGTTTGGGATAATTTGGATTAATTCCTCTTGCAAGTATGCATACGATACACCTGCTACCTTCAGGCATGTTCTGACTCCCTTAGCATAACTCAGTGAATGAAGTGGACCCAGTCCTGGGCTTTAGTTTTAGTCAAAGTGTCAGGCAGTCACCTTAGACATCATTTCAAGTCTTTTTTTTTTTTTTACAGTTTTGTTTTACTGTTGTTCCAGTTGTTTCCATTGTAACCCCTCCATGCCCCCACCTCTCCCATCCCCAACTCTTACCCTTGAAACTATCCCCTTTGGCTTTGTCCATGTATCCTATGTCTGTGTTCCTTGATGACCCTTCTTCAGTGTTCCCCTATCATCACTCTCTGCCCTCCCCTCTGGTTACTGTCAGTTTATTCTTTTTTAAAATATATTTTATTGATTATGCTATTACAGTTGTCCCATTTCCCCCTTCTCTCCCCTCCACCCTGTACCCCCTCTCCCACCCACATTCCCCCCCTTTAGTTCATGTCCATGTGTCATACTTATGAGTTCTTTACCTTCTACATTTCCCATACTGTTCTTGCCCTCCCCCTATCTATTTTCAACCTACATTCTATGCTACTTATTCTGTATACCTTTTCCCCCTCTCTCCTCCTCCACCCCCCTGTTGCTAACCCTCCATGTGATCTCCATTTCTGTGGTTCTGTTCCTGTTCTAGTTGTTTGCTTAGTTTCTTTTGGTTTTGCTTTAGGTGTGGTTGTTAATATTTGTGAGTTTACTGTCCTTTCACTATACATATTTTTTCTTTATCTTCTTTTCTTAGATAAGTCCCTTTAGCATTTCATAAAATAAGGGCTTGGTGATCCTTTAACTTGACCTTCTCTGAGAAGCACTTTATCTGCCCTTCCATTCTAAATGAGAGCTTTGCTGGATAGAGCAATCTGGGATGTAGGTCCTTGCCTTTTACGACTTGGAATACTTCTTTCCAGCCCCTTCTTGCCTGTAAGGTCTCTTTTGAGAAATCTGCTGACAGTCTGATGGGAACTCCTTTGTAGGTTACTGTCCCCTTATCTCTTGCTACTTCTAGGATTCTCTCCTTCATTTTTACCTTGGCTAATGTAATTATGATGTGCCTTGGTGTGTTTCTTCTTGGGCCCAACTTCTTTGGGGCTCTCTAAGCTTCCTGTATGTCTTGGAAGACTATTTCTTTTGCCAGATTGGGGAAATTCTCCTTTATTAGTTGTGCAAATATGTGCTCAATTTGTTGCTTTTCCCCTTCCCCTTCTAGTACCCCTATAATTTGGATGTTGGAACGTTTAAAGATGTCCTGGATGCTCTTAAGCTTCTCCTTGTTTTTTTGAATTCTTATTTCATCATGCTTTCCTACTTGGTTGATTCTATCTTCCTTATGGTCCACTGTATTGTTTTGAGACCCAGTTTCCTTCCCTTCACTATTTGCTCTCTTCCGTGTATCTTCCTGCATCTCTTTTATGGTATCCTGCATCTTTTCATCAAATTTGCACCCAAAATCAACCAATTCCGTGAGCTTTCTGATCACCAGTGTTTTGAACTGTGCATCTGATAGGTTAGCTATTTCTTGGTTGCTCAAAGGATGAGTTCTGGGGCACTGATTTGATCTTCTATTTAAGCCATCGCTCTCTCTGTCTCTTTTTTTTTTTTTTTTGGTCTGGTCGCTCTTGTTACAGTGGGGGGTGGAGCCTCAGGTATTCACCAGAGCTGGGCACCCCAGTTGCTAGATTGTGACGTTATATGTGGGGACAGGGGCGGGAGTGGGGACGGGAGGAAACAATGGTGGTAGTTCCATTCTCCTGGGATCTCAGTCCCTTCTCTGGGATCCTGGGCTGCGAGCTCTGCCCTGGTCCACAATCGCAGCCTCGCTGGGTCTGCCAGCCGCAGCTTGCATACTCAGGGACCACCGCTGCATTCTTGCATGCCAGATGGCTTTCACGCTGATTTTGCGCCAAGTTTTCCCCGTCCTCCGCGCGCCACTGACCTGTGCCCGCCTGGCTCGTCCTCTCGGCCCACCTACCAGTCTGGATGTATGGGTCAACTTCTTGGCTGTCCGACTTCCATTCAGATAAATCCTCTGTCAGTTCTGGGTGTTATTCTAGCTGTAAATTGTTGTTGTTCTAATCTTGGTTGTGCGAGGAGATATGGTGCATCCACCTATTCCTCCATCTTGCTGGAAGTCCAGTTTATTCTTTATTTAACGTCTCTGGTTATATTTTGCTTGCTCTTTGTTTTGTTGATTAGGTCCCACTTATAGGTGAGATAGTATGGTGTTTGTCTTTCATTGTCTGGTCCATTTCACCCAGAATACATTCACACAATGAAGTCTCTTTTATTTTTCTCATGGTTTCCTCATAGTCTTCTGTGCATCTGGAAGCAATTCCATGTGCTGACCCAAAGGTGGGTAACAAGACCATATATAAAATTCACTGATTTTGGATCCATAATAAAGACTTCATATATCTGCACAATATGGCTTTGGAAAGAACCTATAAGTGTATACCAGCAGGACTTGGCATAACCTTGCACTTGGTCTGAGCCAGTCTGAAGGTGTGACCTCTTCTTTTCTTTCCCACTGCAGCTGTTGGCCTAGCCCTGCTGCCCTTAACCCTCAAATTTACCAACACCAACTTGTACAATACAGAGAACATACTGTCAAAATCCCTGAAGTGAGCTCCACAGAGCTAGTTGTCCAAAGCCTGGTGTGAGTCCCCAGTGAGAACACCCCACTTCCTATTATCAGGGGCTTTGTTTTTTTTTTTTTTTACTCACCCTGAGCTTAACTGCTACGCCATTGGATGGTGTGAAGCACTGGTGAGGCAGAGGATTTCACATTCAAACCTGAACTTGCCACTGATAAGGGATGAGAACTGAAAGTAAAGAACTTGTTGATTGTATTCTCATTTCTAAAAACCTGATTAAAGAAGCACTTACCTCAAAATGTCAACTTTTAACATTTTAATGTTAATAAAAGTATAAAGGTTTCAAGTTTACAATTCTGTAATAAGGCATGTGTATATTGTGTCATTTTCACCACCCAAAGGCAAGTCTCCTAATGTTTCCTTTGAATGTGAAGTGTAGTATGAGTTGCTTTTTAAAAGTAATGTTACTTTAGAATACTGTATTTTAAACAATTTAAGAACTCACCCTGGCCAAGTGACACAGTTGGTTTCAGCATTGTCCCTTTCACCAACAGTTTGTGAGTTCCATTTTTTTCAGGGTACACAACCATGTTGCAGGTTTGGTCCCCAGTAAAGATGTATAGGAAAGGTGACCGATTAATGTTTCCATCTCGATTCAATATTTCTCTTCTCCCTGTCTGTCTGTCTCTCCCTTCCTCTGTTTCTCTTCCTTTTCCCTGAAATAAATTAAAAACCTATTTTTGTTTCACACAAAAATACTTAAAATGATACTAATGACCTTACCTGCAACATTAGACAAGATTGATTTTGTAGACATCATAGAGCATTTAAAGCAAAAAGTGCATTGTGTGCATTGTTAGTGTACATGGAACATTTTCTAAGACAAGGTTTATACTATGCCACAAAACAAGCCCCAATACATTTTTAAAATGTTAAATTATGTCTACCATATTATCTTACCTTAAAGGTAAGAACCTTGAAATCAAGTATCAAGAAAATAAAACAGGAAACAATACAAGTATTTGATTAAACAACAAGTTTACAAACAACCAGTCGATCAAAGGGAATAACAAACAAACAGAATCTACCTTGAGATGCATGAAAATAGAAAAACAACTTAATTAAATCTTGGATGCAGCAAAGTACTTATAACAGGAAAATTTATAGCTATACAGGGCTAACTCAAGAGGAGAAAATATGAAAAAAAAATTTCCATTAATTCTTGAAGAAACCAGAAAAGAAATAAAATTTAAGTAGAAGAAAAATATAACACATATCCGAGCACAAATAAAACTGAGATACAAAAGAAAAGGCTAATGAAACTAAGTGCTGGTTCTTTGAAAATAATACTTAAAATGCAAGCTTCTTGTAAATTGTCAAACAGGAAAAAAACAAATAAATAATCAAAAATTCATTTAAAAAAGGTTTTAACTGACTCCACAGATAAGAATCATTAAAGAAAGCTGTGAAAACCTACCTGCGGGTTCATCCACTCCCACACACACAGCAGAAGTGACAAGGACTGGAAGATTCCCATGTGGGATCATAGGTATGGAGTTACCTGGTTCGGCCTGCCCTGGGTTTCCATAACTGACCCTAGACCCCACCCTGCTGACTGAGCACAGGCCTTGAAGAAGAGGTTAGAGTCACTGTCTATAGTGAGTGGAACAGTTTTAGGATAGGCTTTCCAAATGCCAAAGCCTAAGGTCTGTAGACATGGGAAAACATCCTTCTGTCTCAACTCTCGTGGTCAACTAAGCTGGATTGGGGCCTGTCTCCGAAATGTGGGTGCCTACCTACCAGAGTTCTAACATCTCTATTGTTCTGTCACCAAACAAGTGGAACAGTTTCTTCAACTTTCTATTCCATGGGCCTTTTTATAAACAGGCTTACCTGTAAAACACTCAAGGCTTTCAACTGCTCACCTATGACACCTCCACAAATATACAAAGATTTCCAACACAGCCCTCCCCATAGTTCTCGGTAATGGAACCAAGTTCCTTGCTTTCAGGAGAGACAGCTGCAGTTAGACCTGTGATTTCTGATTCATTTCGTTTCCTGCATAATCCTCATGTCTTCCTGGCCCTCCTGAGCATCCATAGCTGCACAGTGGAGATGACACGAGAAACTAATTCCTAGAGACACTGTCAGGTGCATACAACATAAAACCTACACCATTGTGGGCCATTGTTACATGTTGTTGATGTAAAAACTCAGAGATGGCAAAATTGTAAGAAGGGGTTAGGCCTGGAATTCAGCAATGTGATCCTGAGAGAGTCATGCTGCCCTAGGACAAATTTTTAGGTTTTCCCCTTAAAGAGGTTAATATTTAAAAGACAAAGATAATATTACTTATGTCATGTAACCTTCTATGTTACCTGTTATACTTAGCAGCAGACCTTGTGCCTCATGTGGTCCTACAAGGTGGGCAGCCTCCTCAATGGCTCCCAGTGGGCCCTGCCTCCTGATACGCACACCTTTGTGTCACCACTACACGGTTAGCAACCAGATCCTCCACAGCAATATACAGCCGAGGAGATGTGAAGTCACACACAGACATATTTAATGATCAGGTCATTTTTATTTACTTTTTGAGTTGTAATTTTATTTTTGTTTCAATTTCTTATTTTGGTTCTCTTTCTCTCCCTTTCTCTTTATCCTTTCTTAATATATTTATTGTATGTTGTCAGACTATAGGCATTCTGGGAGAAGTAGAAGGAAGGATGCTAATGAATATTCTCTGATTCAGAAAATGGCCAAACAACAAAAACACTTCACCTAGAATATCAAGAGTTACTATCCCTGAAAATTGCAAAGCAGATCACACTAAGTGATTGCTCTTCTTCAATCTTCAAAAATGTTTAAATGTGGTGTGCCTCTGAAGGCACCGTAGGCTGTGGATGTGGCTCTGTGATGGATCAAAGCTGTACCCTCCATGAGGAATTTCATGCAAACGTCTGAGTTGCTGCACTTTGTCATTTTGAATTTGGTGAATATGGCTTGAAATCTGTGAGATTCAGGAGGATAGAGAGGTTAGTAGCAGGGGCCAGGGGCCAGTAACCAGAGAGCAGTGGCTGTCCCAGGTGGAAAGCTGGAAAGAGCCGAGGCCATAAGACCCAGTCTCAGAAAACTGTTACAATCAATCTCCAGTGTGCTTCTCCAGGGCATCTTCTCTGAAGGTCTCACCTGAGTCAGGTCAGGCTTCAGTCAGAAAGGTGTGTTGCAGCACTGGTGTTCCTGAACACTTGTGATCTCAGGTGTTGAGCTTTTGAGAAACCGAAGTGTGTGAAGAAACGTTGTAAGAGCAGAGGCAGGTCTGGGATAAGACAGGTGGGCCTGGCACCAGTTGGAAGACAGAGAGAGATCATCAGGCGGATTTCAGAAATGTGAGTGGGACTGGTGTCAGCTGGGAGGTAAACAGATGTGGGAAGTCTGTAATCAGTTTAAAGATGAAAAAAGGTGGGCAATGCCGGTGTCAGGTGGAATTCTGGGAAAGTTGTGTAGGGTTGGGTTCAGTTGAAGTGTATTCTTGTATCTTGTTTAAGAGAATATTTAGGTCTGTTTATAAGCATGTGTCTGTTCTGTTTTCTCAAGACCACTTGTTGAAGAGACTGTCAGTCCTGTAGTGTGTATTTTTACCTGCTTTGTCATATATTACTTCTCCATATAAGAGGAACTTCATAAGGTTTATTTCTTTTTTATTGATTATACTATTACAGTTTTCCCAATTTCCCCCCTTTATCTCCCCCCCATCCTGTACCCCTCAATCCTCCAGCATTCCCACCCTTTAGTTCATGTCCATGGGTTGTACGTAATCCTTTGGCTTCTCTGTTTCCTGTACCATTTTTCACCTCTCCCCATCTATTTTATGCCTAATTATGCTTCTTATTCCCCGTACCTTTTTCCCATTCTTCCCCTCCCCCTCCCCACTGAAAACCCTCCACGTGATGTCTGTTTCTCTGATTCTGTTCCTGTTCTAGTTGTTTGCTTAGTTTTTCTTTTCCTTGTTTTTGTTTGTTTTTAGGTTCATTTGTTGACAGTTGTGAGTGTGTTGTCATTTTACTGTTCATAGGTTTTAATCTTCTTCAATTTCTTACATAAGCCCCTTTAACACTTAATATAGTAGGGCTTGGTGATGGTGAACTCCTTTAACTTGACCTTATTGGGGAAGCCCTTTATCTGCCCTTCCATTCTAAATGATAGCTCTGCTGGATAGAGGTATCTTGGATATAGGTCTTTGCCTTTTATGACTTCAAATACTTCTTTGCAGCTCCTTCTTGCCTGTAGGGTTTCTTTTGAGAAATCGGATGATTGTCTTACGGGCACTCCTTTGTAGGGAACTCTCTCCTTTCCTCTTGCTGCTTTTAAGGTTGTCTCTTTATCTTTAATCTTGGGTAACTTAACGATGATGTGCCTTGGTGTGTTCCACTTTAGGTCGAACTTCTTTGGGACTGTCTGAACTTCCTTGACTTTCCAGAAGTCTATTTCCTTCAGCAGTTTGGGAAAGTTTTCATTAATTATTTGCTCAAATAAGTTTTCAATTTCTTGCTCTTGTTCTTCTCCTTCTGGCACACCTATGATTTAGATATTGGAACATTCAGTTGTCCCAGATGTTCTTAAGCCTGTCTTCATTTTTTTAAAATTCTTGTTCCTTCATTCCATTCCAGTTGGATGATTATTTCTTCCTTTTGTTCCAAATTGCTGATTTGAGTCGTAGTTTCCTTCCTTTCACTCTTGGTTCCCTGAATATTTTGCTTTATTTCACTTTGGGTATCCTTCATTTGATATTTCACTTTGCAACCAAGCTCCATCAGTTTTGTGAGCATTTTGATTACCAGGGCTTTGAACTCTCCATCAGATAGGATGGCTATGTCCTCTTTGCTTAGCTCTCTTTCTGGAGTTTTGCTCTGTTCTTTCATTTGGCAGCCCCCCCCCCTTTTTTTGGGTCTTGGTGACCCAGCTAAGTTGTAAGGGGGCAGGGCTTTAGGTATTCACCAGTGCAGGGCCACCCTCCTTGGTGCACTTTGGAACTGTCTGTGGGGGAAGGTCCTGGGAGGGAACAATGCACCTTGCCTTCGCAGCTACAGCCCAACGAACCCTCCTGTGAGGCTGGGAGTTTGTCCCACCATGGTAACCCCTGTGGTGGTCTGCTCTAAGTCTATGTTTTCTGCTCAGCCAGTCCAGCCTGTGCAGTCCGCTGCCTGGCTGCTGGTTCTCTCAGCCAGCCCCACCCACCTTGCTGTGGGTTCTCTCCATCTGTCTGTCATACAGGTCTGGTTAGTATGTTTGACGGTTTCTTTAATTCCTTGGTTGTCAGAGTTCCATGAAGATTGAATTTCTGGTACTTCTGGTTGTTCATTGTTTTTAGATTGGTTGTTATCTTCCTTTTCCTTGTGGGAGGAAGTGAAGGGTTTGTCCTGATGCCTCCATCTTGGCCTGAACTCTGAACTCGGTTTATTTCTGGGCTATTTATTTTCATTAATCTTTGTGGATTTTTTGCACCAATAACATATTTTGTGATTTTTCTTTCTTTGTAGTGTTGCATCCAGCAAATGCGAGAACAAATATCAGAGACTTTCAGGGTGTCAAAGATATTGCTTTATTGGCCAAGGTTAACCTGCGCAGGGGCGAACTCTCAAAGTGTCTGGAGACACGGTACCCACGAGGGCTGCAGAGGAGAGTCGTGCCGAGCGCTTACAGCTAAGTCCTTATATAGGGGTTTTGGCGCGAGCAAGCAAGCAAGCGTTTCACAGAAGCTGATGTGGCAGTTAGCTATTTGCTTACAGAGACCGCGCGTGGGAACAGGGTAAAATTCAAATTTTTAAAACTAAACAAAGCATTGCTTATCTAGCATACCCAGGGGAGAACATCTGCATGACACAGGATGCTTGCTCAACTACATCCTGCACTCTGTCTCCGTTGTTAGTTTCTTTTAGCTACAATGCAGTTCCTGTTTACTAAGGTCACATTTAGTTCTTAATTTCCTTGTTCCCAACAGTAGCATGGTTTGATATCAGGGGTCCTGACACCTCCAACTGTATTCTTTTTTTTTCACAAGATTGTTTTGGCAATTTTGATTCCTCTTGGTTTCATATAAGTTTTAGAACTTTTCATTCTGATTCTGAAAATAAAATTGGTATTTTGATAGAAATTGCTTTAAATCCATATGTTTGTTTGGAAAGTATGGTCATTTTTAACAACTTCACTTTTCCTATTTATTAGCATGATTCTTTCTGTGTGTTCTGTATGAATTTTTACTCAATAGTTTATCATTTTGACTCTACAGTTCTTTCACATATTCAATTACAGTGTTTCCCAACATTTAATTCTTTTTTGTGCAGCTATAAATGCGATTTTCTCTGTTTCTTCCTCAGTTTTTTTTATATTGATTTTATTTATTTAGTTTAGAGAGAGAGGAAGGGAAGGAAGAGAAGGAAAGAAACATCAGTGTGTGAGATAAGCATCCAGCAGTTGCCTCTCACACATCCCCAGCCTAGAACCTGGCCCATAACCTGGGCTCATGACCTGGCTTTGAAGTAAATCAATGACCTTTCTATTTGTGGAGTAGGACCAACTCACTGAGTCACACCAGTCAGTGTTCTTCTTCAGATTTTTTTATTTGCATATACAAGTGTGATAAAATTCATCATGTTTATTTTGTATTCTGATACCTTAGTAAATTTGTTTTATTAATTTTATCCATTTTGTTTGATTTTCTTGGGTTCCTGTATGTACTCTTATATCACCTGCAAAGCGTGACAGTTTTACTTCTTTACTTCTTGAATAAATGCGTTGTTTCCTTTTTCTGTTTGGTATGCCATAGCTAGAAATTCTAGCTCTAAGTTGAATTAGAATGGAGAGCGAGGACATTTTTTCTTTCTTATGACCCTAAAGGAATGCTTTCTATTTTCCACACTTGAGTATGATAATAGCTGTGGGCTTATTTTATGTAGCCTTTTATCAAATTGAGGGACTTTCACTTTATAAGCTTTGTGTTGAGAGTTTTCTTCATCATAAATTGAGACTGAATTTTCCAAATGAATTTTCTGCATCTTTTCAATAATGACATGACTGGAATTCTTAATTTTGTTGATTTGATAAGTCACATTAATATTTTAAAAGATGTTCTACAAGATGTATATTTTTGTATAATTCCTACTTGATTATAGTATAAAGTTTTTGACTATACATTTCTGTATATTAAGTTTGAATTTTGATACCACATGGAATTTGTTTCATTAGTTCTATTCATTTTTTTTTCTGGATTCTCTTGTATTTCTATACATAGTCTGATGTCATCTGGAAACAGTGTCAGTTTTACTTTGATTGGAATGCCTTTTATTTTCTTTTCACATGTGTATGCTGTGGATACAAACTCTAGTACTCTGCTGAATGATAGGGGAGAGAGTGGGCATTAGTTTTTCCCTCATCTTAAAGGGAAAGCTTTCTTTTTCTACAATTGAGTATGATAATAGCTGTGGACTTGTCATATAGAGCCTTTAATAAGTGAAGGGATTTTGATTTCATTAATTTTTTGTTGAGAATGTTTTGAAAATCATAAATGGATTCTGAATTTTTCCAAATGTTTTTCCTGTATCTTTTCAATAATTGCA
Organism: Phyllostomus discolor; assembly: GCF_004126475.2. Classification (NCBI taxonomy): domain Eukaryota; kingdom Metazoa; phylum Chordata; class Mammalia; order Chiroptera; family Phyllostomidae; genus Phyllostomus; species Phyllostomus discolor. The sequence goes on along the minus strand of NW_023397489.1, from coordinate 436,200 downwards.
TGGATATAATTCTTGCTTTTGTGATTTGATAAATCACAATGTTTTAAAACATGTTGAAACAGATGTGCATTTTGGGTATAACTCCTACTTGATGATAATGTATATTCTTTTAACATACTGTTAAATTCAGCTTGCTATTATTCTGTTAAGATTTGTGGCATCTGCATTTGTTAGAAACATTGGCAGTAAGTCTAGGCCTTTGTTGTGTCTGTTTATTTTTTTTTAATCAGGTTACTGCTGGACTGGTAATATGAATTTGAAAGTGTTATTCTGTAATTTTTAAAATAGTTTGAAAATAATATGTACCAATTATTATTGAAATAGTTGATAGGCTTCCCCTATAAAGCCATCTGATCCTGGGATTTTGGTTCTGAGGAGCTTTGGTTACTGCCTCAACTTCATTGCTACGAATTTGTCCATACAGATTCTCTGTTTCTTTCTATTTGTTCCTTGGGGGATTCTGTTTGGAAAACCCATTTTAACTAGATTGTCAAATTTGTTTGGTGTATATTTGTTTATAGAATTCTTTAATGATTTTCTTTATCTTTGGTGTCAGTTGACATTTTTCTTTTTCTTTTTGATTTGTTGATTCCTGTTCTCCCTTCTTTCCTCTTTTTGAGTCTTACTATGTATTTGTCAATTTACTTTTCAATGAATTAGCTTTTATTTTTTCTAGTCCTTTCACTGGTATTTTTCTTTCATTCTTTTGTGATGTGATTTTTGTTATATTTTTCTACTCACATATTTTTAAATTTGTTTTTGGCTCTGGTTACTTCATGGGTAAGTTTAAGTACATTTTTGGAAATTTTCCCTGCTCTTTTTGGTAGCCTTGCATAGCTATAGTGTTTTCTCTTCTAACTTCTTTTTCTTCATACCAGATTTTGTTAGGTTGTTTTTCAAGTTTTATGTGTCTCAAGGTAGATTTGGTTTTCTGTTTGTTTTCTTCTTTCAGCTATTGGTGTGTAGAAGCATGTTGTTTCATCTTCATACTCTTTTGTTTTTTCTCTTTTACTTTTACACTTAATTTTAATTCTATTTAACATGGTGGTCAGATACTAGGGTAGATATCCTTTAAGTTTCTTGACTTTACTGAGGCTTGTTTTGTGGCCTAGTACTGATCTATCTTGGAAAATGTTCCATTCAAACTAGGAGTAAATGTGTGTGTGCAGTGCAGTTTTTGCATTAAATGATTTATATTTGACTATCAAGTAAAGGTGATTTAATGTAGCAGTGAAAGCCATTATATTTTTAATATTTTCAATATGGTCTTTCAAATAAAATGATGCTTTGTAGACATCTCATATTAGTTTTAACTTTCAAGAAAACCATTAAAGACTGGACTTTTGGGAGTAACACACAGTACAATATACACAATTTGTATAAAATTTTGCACTTGAAAGACGTGGAGCTTTATTAATCAGCGTAACACCAATAAATTGAATACTTAAAAATTATTCAGAGTAGTGCTTTTTCCATGAGCCTATTACAGTGGAGAAAACAATATTTGAATTTACATAACTCACAGTGGCAGGTGAAAATTTGATCCTCGAAATTTTTATTTAATTCTCAATAAAGCTCACAGAGAATGAAGAGAAAGCTGGAAATAGGAAAGCTGGTGGTTTCCATCAGGGAACTCTCACCAGGTTTGTACAGCTGACCCTGTGGGCTGACCTGAGATTCTGGCCCTCTGTCCTCTGGGTGGCACAGGTTAATGCCACTGAAGTGGAGGTGGAAGGGCACCAGTGCGAGGCCAGCAGCTGCAGGGGAAGTGACAGAAAGAGTCCCCATCTTCAGACAGGACTGAACCAATGTGGGGTGTTGCCAGTCCCTCCTAACACACAACCTCATGCTCACCCTGCCAACCCACACTCTGTAGGAAAAAAGAGGACCCTTTTAAAGACAAAATTGTTTTGTCATTAATGCAGCCACTGGGAAAACTCCCTCAGTGATAGTGTTGCAGAAAATAACTCAAACGCGGGAGAGATTGTGGAGCACGATCCTTTATTATGTGCGTGGGCTCAGAGGGGAATCCCAAATTCTGAGCAATGAGCTCAAGCTGGAGTTTCCTTTATATGCTTGTTACACAGGCAGAAGGAGGAGGGGAAGGAGTGCAGCTGCTGAAATGGGGGTTAGTGTATGACCTTGAGATAACTGCTTATCTGTGAATGGCTGCTGCCTGGGAATGGCTGCTGGTTAGCTCCTACCTAAGAAGAGCTATTGCTCAGCTATGTCCTGTCACAATAGACAATTACAGAATCAGTAACTGGTAATTGCAATGATGATATACATGCTCCAGTTCCTGTATCTGTGTGTATATATATACATAGAACTTATATATAATATATAACTTAAATTATATATAATATCAATGGAGAGAGAGAAAGACAGAGAAATTTATAACCTTAACACTGTTTGCATGGAGAGAACTGTACTTAGAAAAATAAATTTCAAATGTTAATATTTACTCGCTGTTGCCCACCCCACCCATTTTTCCTGCCATATCCTGACCACTGCGCTGCCTCTGCCTTCCTCCCACAACCTCTCTTCTATCTTCTATCGCAGTAAAGCATTACCTGCAAGGGTGAAGAGCTGTCAGGTGAGCCACTTTGCCAGTATTGGACTAGGTCAGAGACTAGGTATGTTCCTGAGCTCAGAGTAGTTGATTGCTGGCTGCTGCAGGGATAACTTCTGTTGGGGTTCAGGGCACCAGAGTGTCCACCCCTCTACCCCTTTAACTGAGGGTTGAGTAGCTTCTGGTGTTTATCATATGGACATCTGCACTCACTTGCCCCATGTTTACCCTTGCCACACCCTGGGCAGTCCTTACTGGGAGGATTTTTTAGACCATCCTGCTGTCTGCTCTGGCACTCCCTACAGCTGTTTCCTGTCTGCCACAATTAAAGCTTTTAGTTTCTCCTCTTATGGCTGCTGCTAGCAATGTGGATGGATGTTGTTTGGTGTCTATGTTTTGGCAAGCCTTGCTAAATTGACTAGTAAGTTCTAGTGGTGGTTAGTTTGAGAGGATTGAGTTCAGCCTTACAGTCGTTATTTGCACTTTCATCAGCCAATGGTAGTAAAAGGGTCTCAGCTGCCTCCAGATTCTGAATTTGTTTTTGAATTGCTTCTTGTAGTCTGTCAACAAAGTCCATTGAAGCCTCTGTGGCTCCCTGACAGATATTGACAAAGGAGCCTTGGCCCAGGGCTTTAGCTCCAGGGACCATCTTTAGGGCAGGAGAGCTGCCTGGGAGCTTTGAATGAAAATTAGGGGGTCCATTTCTGCCTGCTCTTAAGCAGTTTCAAATTCATTCGTTCTGAGGAGTATGTTTAGCTGGACTGGTGTTTTGTTTTGGCTGTTTTCAGCTGCTTAGCAGAGGCAGTGATCAATGTACTCTGAATGCCACACTGAAAGCTGGGCGGGCATTAGGACTCTGCGAACTAAGGCAAACCCATCAGCGGGTGCCATCCCATACCCTTCAATGAGGGCTGAGAGGAGCCCTATAGTGTAGGGGCACTGAAGCCTGTTGTCTTTAATGCTGTTTTTAAAATCCCTGTATGTCTCCAAAAGCCAAGGTCATGTGCTGGGTTCCCTCCCCTGTTAGTGACAATGGGGAAGGCAGATAATGCTTCCCAATCTCCTGCTTTCACAGCCTCTGGGAGACATTGCTGCACAGCACAGGTAGTCTGCCTAGGGGCAGGGGCTGGATCTAAAGGAGGAGGAGGAGGGTAGGTAGGGGCAGAGGTAGAATTCAGAGGCTCCCAGAGCAACTAGCTAGGGAGGGGAGGAGGGTGGAGCTGCTCCTCCTGTGAGTCATCCAAGAACAAAGCTGATGGAGTGGTGGGACGGAGGCGGGGCCCTCCCCTCCCCCTCCCTCCCTCCTCTGTTTACTGCAGCTGAACAGCCCCTTGCAATTTAAAATGGCAACTTTTCCCTGTCCTTGGAAAGGCAGGCCCCCTGCTGTGTCTGGGCTAGGCCTTTTGGTCTATTTATAGCAGCCGAGGATTTTTGTTATTAGGTTTAGCAACTCTGCCTGCCAGTGCCCTACTGGCCCCTTCCTTTTCTTCTAAGTTTTCCTGACCTTGAGGTTTGCTAGTATCAATAGGGACGAGAGGGAGCAGTTCCCACTGGGCTCCAGGTCAATAAATTCCACTCTCCCAGAGGTGTTCTGTTCTCCTGGTACCACTTCAACTTCTGTCCTGGTTTCCCCCACACTTCTAAATCTAGAAAGCCTTTATCTGGAGACCATGGACAATAGCTCTTTATTCTCTTCCATAAAGACCTGGGTATGACCTGGTTTTCCAGGGGGACACACCAGTCCCCTTTCAGAGCTTGCTCTCCTGGGGCTACAACCTCAGGAACCACACCAAGCAGTCCCCAACAATCCCTTTCCAACCTGGAGACAGTCTACAAATGAAAGCCACATTATATAACTGAAGCAGGGGACAGCATAGGAAGAACTCTGAGACTGCCAACTGTCACTGGCCAGCAGTTAGCACCCTGCTTGCCAGGAAACGTGTTTTAGCAATTAGGTAGAATAAATAGTAATCCAATCCGAGGCAGGGAGGAGGAAGGAGACAAGTCTCACATGCTATCTCAGCAGTCCTGAGCCTGGTCTGATAATATCGCCAGGTGTTGCCATATCACAAGAAGCACTGTATTAGCAAGGAAGAAGACACGTCCTGGAAATTCTATGTAACATTTCCACTATCTGGGAAAGAAAGCCTTGACGCTGTGCTTTCATCCCAAGGCCTGAATGTGGGAGAGGGTCCCTGGTGCCCACAGAAAGAGCCCATAAATAACTTTGGAAATTGCCCCCATTTTAATTAACTGCCTCCTGGCAATCAGGTATTTGTTTTACAACAGGATGACCCAATGGGGTCTGGAGCAAGATAAGAATTTGGGAGGACAGACCCCCATTCATCCCTAAATTTGGGTAGTCACATTCCCCCAGGAAAGCTGGCGCCACATTTACCTGTTAACCAACATGTAACTTTTTTCCCTCCTATCCCACCAACTCTAAGTCCTGAGAACAAAGGACTCGCTCTCTCTCCCTCGGGGGCTCAGGATGGTCTCTCTCTCTCTCTCTCTCTGGGGCTCAGGGGGCTCTTGGCTCTAGGGCCACAGGGCCTCTGGCCACCAGGCCTCAGGCTGCCCAGGGGCTTGCCACCCTGGTCTTCAGCCTCTCTTGCTTTTCTCACCCTGCTTTGTCCTGAAACTTTCCCTTTCACCCCCTACTCTACCCAGTCCTGTTCTCTTCCATGGAAGCAAGCCATTAATAAACTGATTACATACTACTAGATTTGCTGATATGTAATTCTTTACATGCATCAGCAAGAAGAACCAGGTCTCTCCCATCAACATAACTTTTAAAATTTCAAATAGGACACTACTTGTTCTTCCTTTTATAGTAAACCTGTGACAGGACATAGCTGAGCAGTAGCTATTCTTAGGCAGGAGCTGGGCTGCAGCTGTTCCCAGATAAGCCGTTATCTCAAGGTCATACACTAACCCCCGTTTTAGCAGCTGCACTCCTTTCTCCTCCTCCTTCTGCCTGTGTAACAAGCATGTAAAGGAAACTCCAGCTTGAGCTCATTGCTCAGAATTTGGGATTCCCCTCTGAGCCCGTGCATGTAATAAATGATCGTGCTCCCCCATCTCCCCCGAGTGTGAGTTATTTTCTGCAACAAACCAAGTTTTCATACCCTCACTATGAAGAGTTTAGATTTAGGAAAGAAGCAAGTACTTGGACCATTTACTTAGCCAGATAGTCCATTACAGGGAAAGAACTGGAGAAAATAAGACAGGAATTGACAAGTCTTCATGTGGCCCATGAACATCACAGTAATTATTAAAGTATCAATGAAACAAGTGGCTATGAAGGAGCACTGAGAGTACGAACATCCTCACACCAGGTCCAAGTCAGGCTGAGTGCACTGAAGCGGCCGTGACCAGAGAGTGCAGGTGGCAATGTCCCCGCTACAGCCTTTCCAGTTTGGAATCTGCCTGTTGGTGTAAAAGTATGAAAATGGTGCATATTCATACCCTTGAAACCTTGCACCATTCTTTCATGATACCATTTAACCAAAAATTAGCATATCTGAAAACTAAATTTTGTTCCACCAATTCAGAGTTTGAAATTTAGTGGCCCATTAACTCTGAGGCTTGTTGTACTTGGATTGGTGTTTTTTCAGGAATTAAACTTAATGAGGTCATGGGGGTGGATCCCATTCCGACACACTCTCAAACTTGTAATATCATTCAAAATTAAAAAAAATAAATAAAAAGTTTCTTCTTTCCACTAACATGATTCAATGTTTTGGCAGCACAAGCGAACTAATACCATCAGGAAGGACACATGTTAGATGTTCCCAACTGACCTGCTGACATGGCAACCGAATTAAATCACAATTTGTAGTGACAATGGAAGATTCCGTCACTGTGGCAAATGGTCTCTGTATGAAACATCAGGAGACATGTGAGGCAACAGCTCCTCACCAAGGGGATCCAAGTCTTTGAGATAAAAAGTGACACAGAAACCTATATACTACCTTAATACTTACCCCCCCATTTCCCTGTATAAATAAACCTTTGTATTAGATGTGATTATGTGTAAGTGTTGCAGAATGTCTGGACTTACACCAGAACTTACTGTAATGGGGCAGGCAGTTCAAACAATGGATACAAAAGCAAAATTCAAGAAACATGTGGCCTAGTGTGGAGACAGACAACATAGTGTTTTGTCTAGCATTTCCACATGTATGTGAGAACAGAATTACATTTTTAAGCATTTGCTGGTGGCGAATGAGATATTAACTTTCTTGGGGGAGTGAGACAGTGAGAGGCATTTTGGGGGAAAGCCAGGGAGCCCCCCCAAGTTGTACCGACAATGCAGTCCGAAATCTGGGCTCACTCTCCTCATCTAAGATTCTGGGTGTACAGAACAGCTTGTGTCCACTCTCACCTCTGACCAGCTTTGTGTGCTGGTAGCTGGGGGCCGAATGACATTCACCACATTCTCTCCCTCCATGTCAGGGACAGATCAAGTCTCAGGGCCACTTTAGTGGACATGGGTCACCCAGACTTTGGAGGGTTGTCAGTTCTGGCCAATATGACCATGAGCAGCCAACTGAAATCTCTGTGCTTCTCTCTTCTTATTTCTATAATCAGGTGGTTTGCCTTCTGTTTTCCTTTCAAAGCAGGTGAGGGGTTTCAGACTTATTACATGTAGAGAAGATACAAGCGTATAGCATCCCAACTTCCTAATAAGATATGAACGAGTGAGAAATGATAGAGAGAATTGAGTGAGAGAGAGAGATGGGAACAAATGTAGAGAAGCGGGGTAACGAAACTCAAGTAAATAAGAGGAAAGTGACATTTTTCAAAATAATATTTATAGCCATCACCCAAAGGCATTTTTACTGATTTCTCTAGAGACAAAAACGTGAGAAACACTGGTCAGTTGGTGTTTGAATACACCCCAGCCCACTTTGCCAGCCAGGGCTCAAACCCACACCCTAGGTTAAGGTTACATTTAGTGCTGGTTTGTGGATAGAGTTTATAAGTTAGGGGTAGTTTAAAAGTTAGTGTTGGAATTTGAGTGAGTGTAGTCTTTGTTTAGGTTTATGTTTTGAATTATGCTTAGGGTTAGGCGAGAGTTAGGTGTAGTGTCAGAGTTAAGGAAGCGTTCAAAAGAGGATGAGTGTAAGGGTGAGTTTTAGAGATGAAATTAGTGTTAGTATGCGAGTGAGTGATAGGATTGGGGTTATTGTCTAGGTTAAGGTTCAGTTTAGGATTAGGGTTAGGTTTAGTGTTTGAGTGAGGGTTAGCTTTAGGATTTAGGGATAAAATAGTCATCAGCATTAAAGCTAGAATTACAGGTATGCTTTGGTTAGAGTTAGACTAAGGGATAGGGTTAAATTTATGTTAGGTTTAGATTTAGGATAAGGCATATGATTACACTTAGGGATAGTTTTAAGGTTCGAGTTAGGTGTTAAGGTAGATTATCAGATAACTTAAGTTGGTGTTTAGAGTAAGGGTGAGAATTAGACCTAGTGTTAGGGATAGGCTTAGTGTGAGGATTAGGGAGATGGAATGGGTAAGGGTATTGGAGAGGGTAATGTTTGGTTTAAGGTTAATTTATGGGTGAGGGGGAGCCAGAGTAAACATGAGCTTTATTGTGAGGGTTAGAGCTAATGTGAATGTCAAAGTGAGGGTTAGGGTTAGGGTTTGGTTTAGTGTAAATATAAAGTTAGGATTAGGCTTGGAGAGTGAGGGTGAAAGTGAAAGTTAGGTTTAAATTTAGCTTATAATTTGTGTTTGGTTTAGGTTTATGGTTAAAGTTTGGGTTGAAGTTAGTGTAAGCATTAGGGTTTAAGTTAAGTTTGTGTTTAAAGTTAGTGTTAGAGTTTGAGTTAGGGTTAAGATTAGGGTCAGGTTGAGTGTGAGTGTGATGTTTAGGTTTAGATTCAGTGTTTGACTTGTTGTAAGGGTTAAGGTTGAGGTTAGATACAGTGTAAGGTTTTGGTTAAGGCTGGGGGTGAGGATTGTATGAGTGTAGGTTAGTGTGGTGTGAAGGTTAAGGTGAAAGTGAGAGTTAGGTCTGGGGTTAGGATTAAGATTAAAGATTGGGTTAGAGGTATGGAAGGTACTAAAATGTGGGGTTCGTATGAGGGTCAGTGTTATAATGAGGGTGAGCTTAGGGTTAGTAATGGGGTTGGGGTTATGCTTCAAATCAGGTCTGGCTTTGGCTTTAGGGTGTATGTTAGAAATAATATATGTGCTAGGGGTAGAGTGAGTTTTAGGTGAAAGGTAAGTTAAGGGTTAGACTTAGAGTTAGGGATAGATTTGATTTAAAGTTACTGTTAAAGTTATGGTTAGAGTTCTGGCAAAAAAATAAGAATTAGAGTTATGGGAAGTGATTCAGTGAGTATGAGGGTAAGGTTTTAAACAAAGTTTTGTGTTATAGTTAGACTGAGGTTTTTGTTAGATATGAGGGTGAGGTAAGGCTTTTGGTGAAGTACTGTGTTGGTGGGGGGGAAGGGGAGGGTTTTGGTTACATTGGGTTTACAGTGAGGGTGCAGTTTAGGTATATAGGTAGGATTAATGTTTAGGTTGGGTTATATTTACATTTCAGGTTAAAATGTAAAGGTTACTGTTAGAGTTAGTTGTAGGTTTGGGTTTAGTGCAAGGATTAGTGTGAGACTTTGATTGATATTGAGGGTCAGGATTTGGGTGAGGAAGAATGTAACATTTAGGGTTACAGTTATAAATTTGGTTTACTATCAGGCTTAGCATTAGTTAGTGTTGAGGGAAAGCAAAAGTCAAGGTTAGGATTAGGGTTTTGATTAAGGTTAGCATTTATATTATAGGAAGGATATAGTAAGGGATGGGTTTTGTGATTAGGTTTGGAGTTAAGTTTAGTTTTAGGACTTGGGCTATAATTTAAATTACAGATGGGTTTAAAATAAGTTTAGGTGTATGGTAAGGTAAAGTGTCAGTGTAAGTTTAGGTTACATTTAAGGTCAGTCTTAGTGCTAACACAAGAAGTAGGGTTAGAGATAGGAACCCTATGGTCTGTGATGGTCTGTGTAAGGCAGGGTGAGGGTCTGTGTAAGGCAGGGTGAGGGTGAAGTTGAGGGTGAGGAGGAGGGTTCGGTTAATGAAAGGTGAGCCTGAGGGTAAGGGTAAGAATGAGGGTCACAGTTAGGGTTAAATTTAACATTTAGTTTCAGGTCCGTTCAGGTTTAGGTTTGGAATCATAGTTAGGGTAAGAGTATCAGTTTGTGCTAGTGGTGAGCATTAGAGTGTGAGGCTGGGTTTGAAGTTAGGTGTCATGATTAGTGTTACCTGTAGGTTTAGCATTAGGGTTAGGTTTAGGGTAAAGATAGGCTGTGAGTGAGGCTGAGTTTGGAGGGATTGTGAACTTGCATGAGAAGATAAAGTTGTGAATTACAGATAACATTAAGTCTACAGTTAAGCTTCAGTTTAAAGTTAAATTGAGGAGGAGAATTTGTATTAGATTTCAATTTAGGTTGGGGTGACTTTGAGGATGAACTTTAAGTTGAGGTGAATGTTACAGTTACAATTTGATTCTGGGTTACAGTTAGCATTAGGATGAGTATAAAAGTAAGTTTGAGATAAAAAAAGAGAAAAAGTCGTACAAATCAGTGAACTTGCCAATGTTCACAGATCTGTGTGATCAGCACTCATATGAGAAAGCACAATATCAGCAGCATCCCAACATGAACTCTGGCCACTCTCAGCAATGTGTCCTTTGAAATAGTGACCAATATCTGACTAGAGAGTAATTGGACCTGTTTTTCAAATATTTATACTAATTATGTATATATTTACTTGTGTCTGGTCTCCATTTTTAAACACTACATCATCTATTCATGATTACTGTGTAGGGTTTTTGTTCAAAATCCTCCCTGCTGTAGCTTTCCCTTTCATTAATATACCATAACGTCTTTATCCATTTTTGTGTGGACAGAATTTTGGGATACCCTGTTTATAGCAAATGATGTTCCTGTGAACATTCAGGTACTTGTGTCTGCCTATTGCAGTAATTTTAAAATTGGGAATGTGCTCAGTGGATTTAGCATTGGCTTGTGAACCAAAAGGTCATGGGTTCATTTCCTGATCAGGGCACATATCTGGGTTGCAGGTTGGGTCCCCATTTGGGGACATGTGAGAGGCAACCATTTCATGTTTCCCTCCCTCTCTTTCTGCCTGCCTTCCCTCTCTGTGGAAATAAAATAAATAAAATTTTAACTTAAAAAGAGCAGGTCTGAGATTTCTTAAAATGGAAAAAAAAAAAACACCACTGAAAACCTTGAAAGGGACTTTTAATATATCAGGATTTAATTTGCACCCTGATGTTTAATGACATTGACCATCTTTTCATATGTCTATTAACCATGTGTGTTCTCATTGGAGAAGTGTGTAATCAGCTTCCTCATCAATGTTTTTAAATTGGATTCCTTGATTTTGGTGTTTAGTATTCTACGTTCTTTACACATTTTGGATAATAAATCTTTATGAGATGTATTGGTGAATTTCATTACTTTTCATTTTCCAACCACTGATGTGATCATGGGCTATTTTACCTACTCACACTGGGGACACTCAGTCACTGAGGGAATAAAGAGCAAAATGTGAGGGAGGGGAAAGCTAGCTGGCTTCCTCTCCTCCCCCAGAGGCATGCCATTTGTCTGCAAAACTCTAGACTATTTCTCCTCGAACAGTTTACTGGTCTTACTCATGTGCCTGTTCCCAGTTTTTTGCTGGATTCTGTGCCCACACAAGATGAGAACATGAGTGCACACCTGCCATCTGTCCTGCGACTTAGTCCACACCTGCATGCCATGCAGGGACGTGATCGGGGTGACCGAACATGTGAGGCTGGGGATCGAAGCACAGTTGTGGTGAAGAATTATGCAAGGATCTCCCCAAATGTGGCCCTCATATCTTCTTGGTTCTGTTCCCCCAAATCTACTGTGACAATGCCCTCATGTACTCTGTCTACTCTGTCATCATTCACGAGAGGCAGTGTGATGTAAGGGGAAGCAGATCGAGTCTGTCACCACAGGCCTAGTGGGACTAGGCCACAGACCATACACTTCAGTTTTACTGATATGTTTTTAAACACACACTTTTTAAAAAATAAAAAGAAAATTTTAATGCTGTTTTCTTTAGCCATGCACAACCTTTTTAATTTGATGAGGTTCCATTTGTTTATACTTTCCTTTTTGTCTCTTGCTCTAGGAGATACACTTTGGAGAATTTTGCTGCATGGAATGTGTGAGATTTTCCTGCCTCTGTTTTCCTGTAGGACATTTGTGGTGCCATGACTTAAAGTCTTTTTCTACCTCTAAATTACTTCGTGTATGGTGTGAGTTAGTGATCGAGTTTCCTTCCTTCCTTCCTTTCTTCCTTCTTCCTTCCTTCCTTTTCTTGTAGCTGCCCAGATTGCCCAAGATGATTTGTTGAAGAGGCTACTTTTACTGCATTTTATGCTTCTGCCCTTTTGTCAAATATTAATTGGCCATAGAGACTTCAGCTTATTTCTGGGCTGTCTATTCTGTCCCATTGGTGTATGTGTCTGTTCTTTTCCCAGTACCAAGTTGTTTTCATTACAGTGGCCTTGTAATACAGTATAATATGAGGAACTGTGATCCCTCCTACATTGTTCTTCTTTCTCAGAATTGTTACAGCTATTTTGGGTCATTTATGGTTCCATACACATTTTTGAAATGTTTGTTCTATATCTGTGAAATATGTCATTGGTACTTTAGTAGGGATTGTGTTGGATCTATAAATTGCTTAGGGTACTATGGACTTTATGATGATGTTAATTCTTCCAATCCATGAGCATGGTACAAGCGTCCACTTGTGTGTGTCTTCCTTAATTTCTTTCTTCAGTGTTGTGTAGTTTTCAGAGTACAGGTGTTTTACCTCCTAGAGCAAGGGATATAAAGGAAAGAACAAACAAATGGGAACTCATCAAATTTAAAAGTTTCTGCATGGCTAAAGAAAAGAGCATTAAAATGAAAAGAGAACCAACTATATGGGAAAACATATTTGCCAATGATACCTCAGACAAGGGTTTCATCTCCAAAATATATAAAGAACTCACACAACTCCACTCCAACAAGGCAAACAACCCAATTAAAAAATGGGCAAAAGAATTGAAGCGACACTTCTCCAAGAAGGACCTACAGAGGGCTCAGAGACATACGAAAAGATGCTCAGCATGCCTACCATCAAAGGGATGAAAATTAAAACCACAGTGAGATACCACTTCACACCAGTGAGAATGGGATCATGAACACATCAACAAACAACTAGCACTGGAGAGGATGTGGAAAAAAGGGCACCCTAGTGCACTGTTGGTAGGAAAGTGTTACAGGTTGCAGCCAAGAGGGGGGCCCCAAATAGGCATTTGAAATGGGGTCCAGAACTTAAGGTGTCCAGGAGATTTTAAGATGTCTCCATCCCCCACCCCAGGGTGTGGGCTGGGGGAAGGGACAAATGAAGCAGGGCCATTGAGAGCTGTTTTGCATAGTAAGAGCCTTGCAGCTAACCTCTGGGTTGGTCATTTAACATATCTATAGCCTTTGGCTGATTGCATAGATATGTTAAGTAGCTGTGATCAGCTCTAAGACAGGGGAACAGAAGTAACTTCCCCACCCAGAAGTAATTTCCCCACCTAGATGTAACTGGGGGGGCGGGTCCCCTGCATTACAGCACCTGCGTGGGAGCTCAGAGAGGATTGGCTCCAGGACATGGGGCCACGCCTGCCCAGACTCATGATGGCAGCCCAGTAAAGCTGGAAGGATATGAGTTCTGGCATGTGAAGCCGAGTGTGGGAGGAGTCGGAAATGAGGCTGCAGAGGAAGATTGGCTGTGGGGATTTAAAAACCCAGAGTTGGCGGCCATTGAGGAGGGGAGCCATGTGCAGCCCTGAGAAGGAGAACCATGCTGCTTTAGGAAGGAGAAGCTTGCGGACTTGACGGAGTGTAGACTCCTACAGCCCTGAGAGAGGGAGAACCACACGGCAGCCCTGAGGGAGAGAACCACGCGTCTTTAGCAGGGTGGCGACTCCCGCATCCCAGAGAGAGGGAACCATGTGGCCTGGCAGAGTGGGGACCCCCACAGCTTTAGAAGGGGGAACCACCACCTGGTTTTAGCAGAGATCCCGGTGACTCAGCTGAGGGTGCCGGGAACCCAGGGAGGTCTCCCAGTCGAGATCGAGTACTAACTGGGGAGAAACAGAGGACTGCCTGAGCCATGGACTTCTATTTCCTTTCCTGAGATATGGTACTCTGGACTGGGCAAAGGGGGAAGGAAGGAAGGACTGTGTCTGTTTGTGGGTGTTTTTAGGGACTTTAGGATTTTGGTGAAGACATTAGGTCACTCCTTTAAGTCTGTACAGCATTAAATAAACATTTTCTTTCCTTTTCAGGAATCTCTGGCATTGAGAGACGTCTTTCCTCTGGCGGTGGACATAACGGACGCGAGGCCTTCTTTCAATAATAGTATATCATCCCAGGCCCCTCTTGTTGTGTTCTGTAACAAAAGCACACTTGTGCAGCCACTGTGGAAACAGTTGGGAATTACCTCAGAAAACTAAAAATGGAACTGTTACAGGGTGCAACCAAGATGGGGGACTCCAAATAGAAATTTGGAATGAGGTCCAGAACTCAAGGTATTCAGAAAAATATTAGGATGTCCTTACCACCACCACCTCAGGTGTGGGTTGGGGGAGGGGACACATGGAGCAGGGCCATTCAGAGCTGTTTCGCATAGCAACAGCCTTGCAGCTAACCTCTGGTGTGATCATTTAACACATCTATAACCTTTGACTGCTTACATAGATATGTTAAATAACTGAGGCCATGCTCTGAGCCAGGGGAATGGAAGTAATTTCCCCACCATGACATAACTGGGGGGCAGGTCCCTCAAGTTACAGCACCTGCATGGGAGCTTGGAGATGATTGGCTCCAGGACATAAGGCCACACCTGCCCAGACTCACGATGGTAGTCCAGTAAAGCTGGAAGAATGTGAAATTGATGGCAAGTGTAGCCGAGTGTGGGAGGAGTCGGAAATGGGGCTGCAGGGAAAGATTGGCGCAGGGATTTAAACCGAGACGTGGCTGTGGCAATAGAAGGGAGAACCATGCGGCTGTGGCAGTGCAGAGAGGATCACAGCCATTGAGGAGAGAACCACACAACTTTGGCTGAGTGGGGACTCCCACGGCCACTGTGCAGAGAGAACCACACGGCTAGAGGGAGGGCCGCAGCCAGTGCACGAGGAGAGAACCACTCGGTGTTTAGCAGAGTGGGGACTCCCACAGCCCTGCAAGAGAGAATCACCATGTGGCTTTAGCAGAGAACTGCCACGCAGCTTTGGCAGACTGGTGACCCCCTCCTTGCAGCCACTGAGGGGGGAGAACCATGCGGTTTTGGCTGAGTGGAGACTCTCACAGCCAATGTGTGGAGAAGGACCACATGACTGGGGCAGTGGACGGAAAATCAGGGCTTTGCCAGAGTGCGGACCCCCACAGCTTTAGAAGGGGGAACCACCACCTGGCTTTAGCAGAGATCCCGGTGACACAGCTGATGGTGCTGGCTGTTGGGAACTGCCCTGACTGGTATCAGAAGCTGAAACCCCCGCCTAGGCTAAGGCTAAGGGAATGCCCTTGGAACCTTAAGCCAGCAAGGAGACAAAAGCTTATCTCCCTGGCAGGAATGCTGCTTCTGCTGCTCTATTCATAACTGAACCCCAAAAAGCTTGGTCAGTTAGCCAAAGACGGGTAAGATTCCCCACGGGGGGAACGACCTAAGACAGGCACAATCACTTTGCGAGGCCCCCCAAAAGAAGGACTTGGGCGGCTGCAGCAAAAGGGGGTGATGGACCCTCACTCCTCGGCTTTGACATAGCCTGAGTTCTCATCGTCTGGGAGAAAATCCCCTTATCTCATAGTTGCCTTAGTCCCCCTGCTCCACCCTAGCCTGGCCTAAGCCTGAAACAATGACAGGGTGGTGCAGCTCTGTGCTGAAAAGGGCGGGTTCCCCGGGTGATCAGGCCTAAGAAAGAATACGTAAATTACTGTGAAACCTTCTTTGTTTAGAATGCTCTCAGCTGAATGAGAGGGGTCCAAGGTGGAAGTTAGTTTGTTCCTCAAAGTCTTAAAGCTCTTTGACCCCAACTCAATAGACCAGCAGAGTTCCTTGTTTTCTATAGTTCCTTACTTCCCCTGACAAGTACTGTACTTTACCTGAATTAGTATGCAAAATGAGCCCAATAAAAGGAGGTATGGACGGGTAAATTGGCAGGCTCCCCACTAGAGGGGGTGGCCATTTCGTCCCTACTTCCCCACAGAAACTAGTTTGTCTCTGTGCATGTTTTTTTCTCGCGTGTTTTTCGATGAGCCATCGACAGAGTTCCATGATCACTGCTGGCTGGTGACCCACGCAACAGCTGGCAACCAAGGGAGGCCTACCTGCTGAGACGGATTACTGGGAAGAACTGGGGTCTGCCTGAGCCACAGACTTCTATTTCTTTTCCTGAGATACGGTACCCCAGACTGGGCCAAGGGGGAAGGAAGGACTGTGTGTGTTTGTGGGTGTTTTAAGGGACTTTGGGATTTTGATGAAGACATTAGGTCACTACTTTAAGTCTGTATAGCATTAAATAAACATTTCCTTTCCTTTTCATGAATCTCTGGCATTGAGAGACAGCTTTCCTCTGGCGGCAGACATAACGAACCTGGGGGGTTCCTTTTCGGTAATAGTATATAATAGTGTATCATCACAGACCCCAACTTGTTGTTCTGTAACACAACTGCCGTTTGACCTGGCAATTCCACTGCCGGGATTACATCCTAAGAACCCTGAAACATCAATCCAAAAGAACCCATGCACCCCAAAGTTCATAGCAGCACAATTTACAAAGCCGGGTGCTGGAAGCCACCTAGGTGCTCATCAGTAAGTGAGCGGACCAAAAAACCTATGTTATATTTAACATAGTGCCAGTGTATATTTAACAATGGAATACCATGCTGCAGCAGGAAAGGAGGAGTTCCTCCCCTTTGGGACAGTGTGGGTGGAACCGGAGAGCATTATGCTAAGTGAAATAAGGCCTGGCACTGAGGGATAGCTACCATATGATCTCACCTTTAAGGGGAACCTAATCAACAAAACCTACAAGCAAGCAAAATATACACAGAGGCGTTAAAGTTAAGAACCATCTGACAGTATCCAGAGGGGAAGAGGGAGGGGATAGTGGGGTGAGGGGTGGAAGGGTTTTCGGGAAGAACTATAAAGGACACATGGACAAAACCAAGGGGGTTGGAATCAGGGGGGTATGTTGGGGATGGCAGGGTGGGATGGGGAGTGGTGGGGGGTAAATGCAGACAACTTTAATTCAACAACAAAATTATTTTTAAAAAGAAAAAACATTTTATGCATTTATTGATTTGAAGACAGAAGTGAAGAAAGCGAGACAGACAGTGAAAGAGAAACATCAATTTGCTGCTCCACTTATTGAGGCATTCTTTGGTTGATTTTTGTGTGTCTGATGTCCTGACTGTGGATCAAACCTGCAACCTTGGTGTATAGGGGTGATGCTCCAACCAGCAGAGCTACCCGGACAGGGCTGGATTGATTGTTTTAAGTTTCATGGAACATTCTGTCATTTGTTTACCTTATTTCAAACACACACATAATCCATCCTCTCATTGCCCTCATGATGTTAGTGCCATTGTTAAGGTAAGCAATGCTGCAATCCACAACCAACGGGCATTATACCGAAGTTCTCTGCATCCATCCACTTGTCATCTTCGGGTTTTGTTGGGACACATGCAGACAGACTTCTCTTAAACGTGTATGCGGCGAAGTTTACCCATTAGTGCCCACTTGGCTTCCAGATTTGTTTTCATGCCCTGGAAAGACCTCCTTCCCTTGCTGGAAATGACAGATTGAGGGCCCGGTGGGGGAAACCAAAGACGAGAGAGGAAACCAAGTGGGGATGAAGGGGGAGGAAAAGAGACCTTATACTTTCTGCAGGGAGGACTACATGCACTGTACACGTGATGATTCTTTGAGATGTAGACTTAAAAATCTACATGGGCGTTTTGGTTTTAGGATATCGAAACAAGGATTGTATTTCATTTCATTTTATTTTAATTTAACTTATTTTTATTTATTTTACTTTACTTTAAAATCTGTATGGCTTTATTAGTGTGACCGAAATGAATTCAATACTTAAAAAAAAAAGGATAAGTAAAAGAAAAATGATAAAAAGTTAATCCCTTGTAGCCTTGTGCATACTCGCCTGTTTAGGTTTTTCAGTGCTCAGGCACAAACATTTTCCTAGGTTCTCCTGGGACCCGGGGAACAGCTGGGCTCTCACTGGGAAGCTTGGTCCTGCCGCTTCAGACTTGAGGGAGCGCTTTCAAATCCCTGATGCCCGGCGAGTCCCCTGTTTTGGCTGCTGCCACCCTAGAGCTGAAGATTTTCCAAGTCCCGCTGCTGCTGCCAGGGTCCCAACGTGCTTGCCCGGAGCTCCGAGGTGGACACCACGCCGCCGCCCCCCCCCCCCCCTCCCAGAGCTGGGATCCCGGGTGACTGGGGAAGAGCTGGGTCCTCTGGGAAGGCATCGGGGACCCTTTCCCTTCCCGGGATCCCCTAGCCTCCCGGGGATGTTGGGGCCCGCTGTCGGGCGCCCCCTGCCGGCTGTTTGGACGTCGTTCCTTCCTTCAGGAACCGCGAAGGAGGAGAGGTGGCCTCGGTGCAGGCGGCGGACTTCCAGCCGGCCGCCTGTGCTGGCGGGAAGGTGCCGGCGATGCCTGGGCGTGGGCGCTCAGCCTGTTCCCTGGAGACTGGGCCTGCAGGACTCTCGTGGGGCAGGCGCCCCCGCGTCCAGTGCCCCCCGCGTCCGGTCCGGGAGAGCAGCACTCGCAGGCGCTGCCCCTCCTGCTTCAGTGCAGGGACCGAGTGAGGGAGGAGTTCCGCTGGGAGAAGCGAGAGGGAGGTGGCTCCTGCTCGCTCCGGAGGAGGTGCAGACTCACTCGGGGCTTTTGGGGTGGAGGACAGGACCCCGTGCACCGCCCGCCTTTGCCCTTCGGGCCCTTGGGGTCCGGCCGGCTGTGCGCCGCGCCTCTGGGGAATTTTTCAAAGTCCTGCTGGGGTGCTGTGCAGAGACCGCCTCGGGCCCCAGCCCGCCAGTGGCCGCCTGCGGGCCACCGGGCCCTCGCGCCTGTGCGCCTGGGTCCCGGGCACCTAGGGAGACGGTCTTGCCCCGCTTTTCTGAGTCTGGTTCAGAAGGAGGGGACGGCCCAGTGGTGCCTGGAGGTGCGCAGAGGCTGAGGCGGGTTGGGACAGGGGATACGCCTGGGTCCCGGCTGTTGCACTGGATTTTTCTCTGCTGTTTTCTCCAAAGTCCTGATGCGAGTTCAGGGAACGCAGGGAGCCACCCTGCGGGTGACGCAGGCTGGCAACCTTCCTGTCTTGCCTGCCACCTCCTCCTCTGTCCGTCTGCGACCCAGTCCACCAGCAGCCCAGGCGCCCAGGCTGGGGTCTCTGGCTTCTGCCACCCAAAGCCGGTGACTTCACAAGGGGGTGTCTGGCTGCCTGGGTGACGGTTGCCCAGGCACCCAGGTCGACCAGTTGACCATACAGTCCTATACTTACCTGTTTGCTTTTCTAATATTTAGCACAAGGGCAGGTTCTGCTTTTGCCAGGGGAAGTGGGAAGGAAGGCGGAGGCGGTGCGTGGGGTAAATGTTGCAACAATTGTTTCATTTCTTTCCAACTACACTTGGTATACAACAGCCTGTGACTTTCAGGTTTTCTGTTTCTTCCTGTGTTAGCCTTGGGAAGGTCTGTGTTTTGAATAGTTAATGTTTTGTAGATTGACTAATTTGTTGCTATTGTTTGTTTGCAGTGCTCCATAATGATTCCTCTTCCCACCCGTAGGGCTGTTCCAGATTTTTTAAAACTTTAAACTTGTTTTTGTGTTCTCTTTTCATTCCCCTGCTGAGTGAATCTTACTAAGAGCTTGTAATTTTTATGCAGGTTTACAGAATCAGCCTTTACTTTTATAGTGTTCTCCATTGTATTTTTATTTTGTTTATCCAGGCTCTGGTTTTTATTATATTTTCTTCTAACTTAGTTGGTTGGTTTTTAATTTATTTCTTCTGGGGTAAATTTAAATGTTTGCGGGAAGATTATTTCTGCTTTTAAGTAGATCTGTGTTAAGCAGCAAGGGTTTCCTTATAACTGCTTTTCCTTCATACCATATTTTCGTAGGTTATATGTTTCATTTTAATTGTCTCAGGTAAGGTAAGTGCTTTTGTCATCCTGGCATTTCAGAGCAGTAAAGTGGAAGGCAGTGTAACTACTTTAAAGTCACAGCACTTATATGTGTCCTTTCCATGGTTTCAACCTAGAAGATGTGTTTCCTCAGCCATCCACATCCTATTAAAAATATAGGAACAAAATTCAAAGAACTTAAGGAGAAAGATGGAATAGATTATTAGGGGGCTGTGAGCAAGGGGCTGTCAGCAGTGTTTATATAAGTGACTCTGGGATTTTGAACTTCACAGAGTCTTGCTGCAGTTCCACTGTGTGGCACAGGATTAAGATGGTAAAGGTGATGGTGAAAAGACATAAGGCAAAGGCCAACAGGTAAGATGGATAAAGAACAAAGTGACCACAGTCTTAGAAAGGGGTTGGACCAAATTGAGGGGACTGTCAGGCCCTCCTCACCCACAATGCCATTCTCTCCTCCCCAGCACCTGACGTGTAAAAACCGTAGGCCCTTCCTCTGGATTCAAACAGCACTAACCTATTTATGTGGTCTTGTGATCCATCATCCAGCTCCATATGTGGGAAATTCCTCTACATGCAAAGAATGATATGAAAATGTCCTCTGGGACATATGTGGGGGAGACCTCAGATGATGTGCAGTTTGTCTGATTCTCTGAGTGAAACTGAAGAGCAATAAGTGTGTCAGGGAGGGCTGACCTGAATAAAGTGCATCAGATACAGAGCTGAATGAATGGACTGCACCCAAAATTATGCCAAGTATCTGAGCAGGCCTGGGCCTTTTCTGCCGGCCCTAGAGATCTCTCATTGGGCCACACTAAAAGAAAACCAGGACCAGAGAGATGGCATCTCAGACTCCTTGGCAGTTTGGTTTGTAGGTCTTTCTCCATACTTTGAGTGGCCACAGCAAGTGAAGACGGAGGCAGAAGGCTATTCATGAGTGAGTGGAAATTCATAAAGCTGAACAAGCACAGCATGTGCAGCAGTAGAGCCTGCAGGACCCTGTCACCAGGTAAGCACCTGCTGTGGCTGATTGAATAACTCCATCCAAATCCGTACAAAATATCTTCTCGAACACCAAGTTTTCAGAGAAGCAAACTGAGGCTCAGAGAGATGAGGGACAAATCCCAAGACACAGTCTAGAAATGGGCAGCGTCACCATGTGCCAAGAAGTTTGCCAGTACTCACCTAGTGAAACACTGATCAAGGAGTGCTGGATGCTGTTGAATGTCAGAAAGGTAAAAAGGTAGGTAGTCGTGACGACAGTGTTTCTCCACATTCAGTTTGGTACTGTGGCAGGAAAAGAAACCTGCACACTGTAACACTTGCAATTAGGTAAGGAGCCATTACCAAGGCAACGGCTGGTTATCTCAAGGCCACTAACTTTGCTCCTGCTTCTGAATGATTGCTTTCAGCAGCTGGTTCCCCCTCCTTTTCTGCCTGTGTAACTGGTATATAAAAAGAACTCGTAACCCAGCTTTTTCGGCTCAAGATTTGGGAATTAACCCCCCTTGAGCCCGTGCGCATAATAAAGTTTGTGCTTCATCATCTTCCCCGAGTATGAGTGACTTTTCCACAGCAGTACCATGGACACTACGGGCACTTCTGCATTATGTGTTCTGCACAGCCCTCAGTGTGCAAGCCTCATCCACAAACTATCTGATATCATTTTCACAATCTGTGATAGAGAAAGGGACAGAATATGAGGCATATCATAATGAACAACCAGAAAAGTAAACATCTAGATGTCACCCAGCAACACCCAGCTACTCAGGGATATGTTTGGAAAAATACCTGTGCTCAAGATGAAAATATGTAAGCAATAAATGTATAATGTGAATTTAGGGGTGGGGGAAATTATTCCCTTCAAAGCGTTTATGTTAGCTCAAGATGGCATACCTCCCTTTATGAGTAAGTCTATATTAAGAGCATTTTTCCAGTGAGTCCACATCAAACAACCTGTTTATAGAAATAAGAATAGAGAGGCCTGGAGATTTAAAATGGCTGCTCAAGGAACTACAGGCTAGAACTACATACACCTTAAAGTCTGGATGAACCACATTTTGTTTAAGCTCTGAGCCTTGATGTACCTCTGAAATAGAGAAAAATCAGGAGAATGTCTTTCCTCCCTAATGTGGAGACACAGCACAGGAACAACACATCCAATGACAATCTTCTTGAGTTCACATCAAGATACTATTCATCTTACTTTAAACACAGCTTTGGTATATTCATCAGGGAGATTCCAGATTTATAAAAGTGCCAAGTACTTTAAGATTCCAGGAAGAGAGATAACCCACTCCAAAAAAACAAAAACAAACACAAAACAAACAAAAAAATCTGTGACCGAGGAGGGAAAAAGTAAATTTTTCTGGCTAAATAAATTTTGCTGGTAAACCCCTAACAGGTAACTCAAAGTGTTATTGAAACAAGTGCTCCTCAATGACCAGTGTGATAGCATTGGACAACCTGTACACAAGGGTGATTTAAATGTAAAAGAATGATCCATTCATGTCAGACTGGACTGAAGAAAGTAGCCACCATCATACAGAGCTCATGACAGTGTGACAGCTACAGCATATTGTGTTTGGAATCAGGCTGTAGGTAAAAATATGAAATGATCTCACATGCATGTCTTTCTAATAGCATCTCCCTCTGAATGAATGTACTTAGCCAAAGATGAACATACCATGAGGACTTTATTGAGTTGAATCACGTGCAGCTCCAGTGGCACTGTAGGATTGCATCACTGTGTCAAGTGGTGCCGAGAGCCAACCCAGCCCTGCTGTCTGACACAGTCACAGAGGGAGCTGTACGTCCGCACAGCAGGCATGGCGGGGGGAAAGTACTCGGCACTCCTCTGCTTAATCATTGTATTACCGCCCGTGCTTAGGGTCTATGTGATCTACCACGGGGCTAGGACAAATGGCAGTTCCACAGAAGAAATACAGTTCTTTGAAAGTAAGCAAGAAAATGACAGCTTTATTGGAGAGTGACTCCCCACCAGAGTGTCCTCCTAAGTGGGTTAGAGAGTTCAAAGAATGGGTATTGGAAAGATTATTATACACTCCTTTTCTATGAATGTTTAAGTGATCGGGACCCCCATGGTGTTTATTACCTAAAAAGTCAGACTTCAAAGATAAAAACAAGTAATAAAAATACATCAACACCAAGGTAGATAGCAGGCAGCCAAACAGACTGAGCAAAACAAAGATTATTACTTGCACAAGATAACAGGGTTCTGGCGCTGAAGTGAAAAGTGAGAGAGATACTAACCCCATTGACCACGAAAGCCTTCCAAATGGCCTTTGCCAGTGAGCTAAAACAGCCCTGTGCCCAGCTATGTGCCCAGCTTGCAACTTTAGAATATATAGATCAAACTTAAGTTAAGCTTTAAGAAATTAAGGTGTTATATAGTGTGGTAGAATGTGTTACTGATTAGTTGCAAAGATTAGGAGCTAAAGCTTACACAATAAGATGCAATAGAGAGCTGCTTCCTATTTTCTACAGAATAAGGATAAAGCAAATATGCCTTAAAAACCTCATTTTTTAATTGCTTTCATATATGGCACATATATCCACCCAACCGTATAAAAATAAAAAACTCAAAAGCCCTGGCAGAGATGCCTGGCCGCTGAGCTTGAAACCACACTTCTCGTGTCTTTCCTTTGCTGACGCTGTCCATCCATTGGGAATCCCTGGACCTGCTGGAGCTGGACTCTGGCAGAGTGGCGCTTGAACAGGGACCCTTTGGTAAGTCCCCCTCGAGAATAATGGGATGGATAGGACTCCACCATAGGGTACTGCAGACCCGCTTGTAGAAGAGAGTAAGCAAGGTAAAAGGTGGAAAGTATTACAGAACTAATTGAGAAGTTATGGGCCATACTGAGTCAAAAGAAAGACGACTCTTTATAGAAATTATTCAGCATACACTAAGTAAAAAAGGAGTGAAAGTTTCTACACATAAAATCCAAACCTGTTTGGGTTTTGTTCAAGAATGTTGCCCCTGGTTCCCAGAAGAAGGTACAGTCAATCAAAAGATCTGGAGTAAAGTAGGAGAGGAATTAAAGCTATATTATGAACATCAGGGACCAGAGGGAATGCCAGTCCATGCACTAGCCCTGTGGACTTTAGTAAGAGATGCATTAGATCCACAATATGAGAAAGAGGTTTTTACTAGAAAGTTAGGGACTTTCCCTGACCTGGATAGCAAACCACATGAAAAAACTCCCTTACTCGCCTCAACTGATTCTAACCCAAATTTGTTTACCATAATGATGACGGTTGGACTTTCCCTGTACTTACTCCCCACCAAACTAGGCACAAACCCAGAAATAATGGTATAACAACTATTAACAGAACATATGGGTCTGTCCCTAAAAACTCCCCCAAAACTTCAAAAATGATTGCCCATTCTATACCACCTCCACCTAACACAGGTGAGAAGGAGTTGCCCTTTCTTGACAAAAGCTTTAGGAACTTGCACATTGCTCAAGCTGGACCTCAAGGAACAGGGTTACGAACAGGGAGCTCTTCTCAAATATCCAGAGCTATTTGAGAAGCAACTGATGCAGGGGATTTAGACTTTGCTTTATGTTTTCCGGTAATATATAATGCTGCTAGAGACCCCCTGTGGGACCCTGTGTCTTATAAAATGTTAAAAGAACTAAAAGAGGCTTGCAAAAATTATGGACCTGTCTTTCCCTACACCTTGAATATTGTAGATGCCATAGCCTCTAGGTTTATGACTCCCTATGATTGGGTTCAAGTAGCCAAGGCATGTTTGACTGGTGGCAACTATTTGCTCTGGAAAGCTGAATGTGATGATATTGCCAAAGGTTTAGTAGGAGAAAACATTCGTAGTGCTACTGCCCCTCGAATGTTTATCACCTTAGATATTTTGTTGGGAGAGGGACGGTATACAGCTTGTGAGTCACAAATGGATTTTCCAGATGAAGCATTTAGCCAAATAAATCAGTGTGCTGTTAATGCTTGGCATGCTCTGCCACCATCGAGTGGACCCACAGCCATTCTGTCAGAAATTAAACAACGTAGTGATGAACCATATGAAGAGTTCACCTCCAGACTGATGCAGGCTATAAGCAGAATAATTACTAATGAAGAGGCAGCCAATTTATTAGTAAAACAATTGGCTTATGAGAATGCTAATTCTGTGTGTCAGTCCTTGTTGAGGCCCATTAGAAAAACAGGGTCTCTAAGTGACTTTGTGAAAATGTGTGCAGATGTGGGGCCCTCTTTCTTACAGGGAGTGGCAATTGCAGCTGCCCTCAAGGGAGACTCCTACCCACAATATCTAAAAACTATAGGGCAAAAACAGGGTCAAGGTAAAAAATCATTGAGTTGTTACGCTTGTGAACAACCGGGACATTTTCATCAGGAATGCCCTAACAAAATACAGAAAATGTCCCATCTAAAGGGTAACCAATTCCAGGAAACAACTTTCTGAACATGCAACCAGCAGTTACTAATGCTCCTAAAACAGTATGCCCTCGATGCATGAAAGGTCTTCATTGGGCTAAGGACTGTAAGTCTAAGTACCATAAAAATGGACAGTTCTTAGGACCCTCAGGAAATAATAATGGAAATCAACTGAGCCCGAGCTATCCAAATTACATGACAACTGGGAGAACAGCCCCCGGACAGTTTCAGCAACATGCCAGCCAGAACCAGGGAAACGGGAAGTGGGGCCAGCCCCAGGCCCCTACAATGATTGGGGCATCCTTGAACCCCTTCCTGAATTGCAATCAATCTCCCAGCTCTACTGGGCGACCCCTGGGAGTGCAGGATTGGACCTCCGTTCCACCACCTCAACAATATTAACTCCTGATGTGCCTCCCTGTCTCACCCCCACAGGAGTTAAAGGGCCTTTACCAGAAGGAATGGTAGGGTTAGTGTTGGGAAGAAGCTCAATTTCTCTACAAGGACTCACCGTAATACCGGGAGTCATAGATTCTGACTATGACGGAGAAATAAAGGTTATGGTCTCTCCACCTACAAAAACCATACAAATTCAGAAAGGTCAGCGTATTGCTCAGCTCTTAATTTTACCCTATATGGCCTTAGGCCAAGCTATTTCCACCACCCCCAGGAAAAAAGGAGGGTTTGGCTCTAGCGACATGGCCTTTTGGATACAAGATGTTAAAGCCACCCACCCTATTAAGACCTTGTACATACAGGGTGTAGCTTTAGAAGGGCTCTTAGACACTGGAGCAGACGTGTCCTGTATAGCTGGAAAGAACTGGCCTCACGGGTGGCCTACACAAACCACTCCTTCCCAATTGATAGGATCGGGAAGAGCCCCAAATATTGCTAAAAGCTCTCAAATACTGAATTGGGCAGATGAGGGAACTCAGTGAGGAACATTCTGTCCTTATGTGATTCCCTCTATTCCTTTTACACTATGGGGAAGAGATATTCTATCCCAAATGGGAGTGATGTTATACAGTCCAAATGATACTGTTACTGCTCAAATGCTCCAAATGAAGTACAATCCAGAAAAGGGACTAGGATAAAATAGTCAGGAAAGGTTGCACCCAATAGAACCTGCTGGTAACCCAGACAGACAGGGATTAAGGTACTCAAATGAACATAGAAAGGATTTAACAGGGGCCATTATTAATCAACATGCTGATCCCATAACATGGAAATTGCCTGAACCTGTATGGGTGGAACAATGGCCCCTGACTTCTGAAAAAAATTCAGGCAGCAAAGGAACTAGTTGAACAGCAACTAGCTCAAGGACATATAGAACCATCCAACAGCCCATGGAATACTCCCATTTTTGTTATCAAAAAGAAATCAGGGAAATGGAGACTCTTGCAAGATCTTAGAGCTATCAATGCTACTATGGAGGATATGGGAGCTTTACAACCAGGCTTGCCTTCCCCAGTAGCAGTCCCTAAAAATTTTAATGTTACTGCAATTGACCTTCAGGATTGCTTTTTTACAATTCCTCTCTATGAGGAAGATTGTATAAGATTTGCCTTCAGTTTACCCTCTGAGAATTTTAAACAGCCCTATCAAAGGTATCAATGGAAGGTTCTACCTCAGGGCATGAAAAATAGCCCTACTTTGTGCCAAAAATATGTCAATACAGCCTTGGCAACCATCAGACAAAACTACCCAGATTATATCTAGTTCATTATATGGATGACATTTTGTTAGCCCATGCTGACCGAGCAACTTTACAAAATAGTTTAACAGAAACAGTGATAGCTTTACAACAATATGGGCTAAAAATAGCCCCTGAAAAAATCCAAACACAACCACCTATTTCCTACCTCGGTGGAATGGTGCTAACTAGCGCTGTGACTCACCAACCCTTACAGCTCAGAATAGACAACCTTGTCACTCTTAATGATTATCAAACGTTGTTAGCAGATATAAATTGGGTCCGGCCTTACCTAAAATTAACTATGGCAGAACTAAAACCTCTGTTTGATGTACTAAGGGGAGATTCCAATCCTAAGTCCCCTTGCCTTCTTACTCCTGAAGCTAAGCTTGCTTTGAAGAGAGTAGAGCAGGCAATTAATGCTCAACAGTTAACTAGAATTAATTATGATTGCCCTTGGCAACTTGTGATTTTATCTACTCCCCATACTCCTACTGGTTGCTTATGGCAGGGGGGGCCTTTGGAGTGGATTCACTTGCCAGTGTCCAGCAGGAAAATAGTGATGGCCTATCCCTCCCTGGTTGCCCAGCTAATTACAAAAGGCCGAAAAAGCAGCCGAGAATTGTTTGGCAAAGAGGCGGCTGAAATTATCATCCCTTACACAAATGAACAGTTGTCGGCCTTGCTGCAGAACAATGATGAGGGGCAGGTAGCCTTGACCGCGTTTCCGGGGCAAGTTAAACTTCATCTCCCCCCTAATCCGTTGTTGCGCTTCTTAACGGAGCATCCTGTTCTGTTTCCAAAAGTCACCTCGAACACCCCCTTTCTCCTCCCGCGGCTCTCGTTTTTACCGATGGCTCTTCTAAGGGGACCGCGGTGACCATTATGATAATAAGCCCATAATTACTCAAACTTCTGAAACTTCCGCACAGAGAACAGAAATTGTAGCAGTGCTTACTGCGTTTCAAGAATTAAAACACTTGCCCTTTAACCTGCACTCTGACGCTCAGTACCCAGCGCGGTTCTTTCCGCACGTGAGACGGCCACGTCGCCGGAAAACAAGTCGGCCGTTTTCCCTTTGCCACAGAAGCTGCAGCTATTACTACAGCAGAGACAGCAGCCTGGCTTTACAGGGTACGTACGAGCACATACATCCATTCCGGGACCTCTCGACGAGGGGAGTCGGAAAGCAGACGCACTAACTCGATCTTGTGTGTTTACTGCAGCTGAAAACGCTCGACGCTCCCATGAGCTGCACCACCAAAACGCTTCTGCTCTACGATACCAGTTCCACATTCCTAGGGAGGCTGCTCGTGCTATCGTGTGTAGCTGTAGCCATTGCCCTGCTCGTTTTCCTGCTGTTGTTGCTGGAGTTAACCCTAGAGGACTTAGACCCAATGACCTCTGGCAGATGGATGTTACTCATATGCCATCTTTTGGCAAACTTTCTTATGTGCATGTTTGTACTGACACCTACTCTCATGCTATTATTGCTTCTGCACGTACGGGAGGGGCATTTAAGGATGCAAGTCAGCATTTAGTTCTAGCCTTTTCATATTTAGGACTTCCAAGGGCAATAAAGACAGATAATGCTCCTGCCTATGCATCCACGGCTTTCAAAAATGTTGTGCCATTTTTCAAATCGCTCACAGCACAGGGATTCCTTATAATCCTCAGGGCCAAGGAATTGTAGAAAGAGCTCATCAAACACTTAAAAATCAAGTAGAAAAATTACAAGATGGAGAGTTTAAGTATTGCCCTCCTCACCAAATCCTACAACATGCTCTCTTTGTAATAAACATTTTAAATGTAGATGAAAAAGGCAATAGCCCTCTGTATAAACACTGGAATCCTGATTACAAGAAACCTAAACCCCTGGTAAAATGGAAGGACCTCCTTACGGGAGATGGAAAGGACCAGACATAGTCTTAACATGGGGAAGAGGATATGCTTGTATCTTTCCGCAGGATTCAGACTCTCCTGTTTGGATTCCTGACCGACTTATCTGGCCACATGGCGGGGTTGCCCCCTCCTCCACCTCTCCATCTGCCAATCAACCTTCTCCACACAATCAATCTGGAAGCAGTGACAACAGAGGAGATTCCACCAACACCCCTGCAGATCCCTCCACCATCACATGAAGAAGATCCTTGCCCACGACCACCCAAAGTACAAATCCTACAGTCAGAGGGCCTTGTTCCTCCATTCCAGCACTTGCGCATCCATGACCCCGAACTACACCGTTACCCCAGCCGACGCCGACGACTTGCAAGAGGCACCCGCGAAGGAAGACCCCCCTACTTGGGGCCAACTTAAGGCCTTAACAGAAGAAGCAGAAAAGATTGTCCAAGGACAAGGAGCCGCTAAGGACCCAGCCACAATTTTTGTGGCTATGCTTGCTGTTCTTGTGTGGCAGGTACCGTTTGTTTGTGCAGATTCCTCACAAGGTAATACTTTTTTGGCATATTTGCCAGAGCCTCCATTGTCGCACCCTGTACCTTGGAGGCATGAAAATATCCCTGTGTTTGTAAATGATACTGCTCTATTGGGTGGGAGTGCTAGTTCTTTTATAACCCCATGTACTAACTTTAATTTTACCTTTCAAGGTAAAACAAGTACTCCCCCAACATGCATAAATTTTAACCCAAAAAATAATCTAACTGGGTGCATGAATGCCGCAATTTGAACCCAATTAACTGATGTCCCTAAATCTACTCCCAATACTCGGGATCTGTGGTCCATCACTATGATGACACCAGGAGGTCCAGGATTTGGGTTTAAGTTAGGCCCCCAAAAGCACCCCCCTGGAGCAGTACCATGTGGTCCTCTAATGGCATCAGGTCACAATTGGAATCGAGTGGACCCTCATACTGGATACCCTTTGTGGAATTATTGTGCAGCCCCACAAAGTGTAGTGTGGGAAATGCATGGAACGAAGGAGTCTATTTTAGATTGGTCTGTTAATAACCCTACCCAGAATTATAGAAACTATTTGCACGCAGCTAATGTTCGCTTTAATTGGTCTGATGACTTTGTCCCTACGCCACAGACTGTTAGTCGTTGGCACTCTCACGGCTGGGTAGCACCAATCCTTACCTATGTAGTCAATGAAACCTATTATCCCCAATTTAAACTGTGGCAATTGCTAGCTGCTACCTCCCCTCTGTTGTTACACCACCCCTATCTACCTCCTAGACTACTTACAGCTCAAGCATGTGTACAGACTCCTTATGCTATTTTATATCCTGGAGTAATGGGTAATCTGACTGTACAAGCTACTTCTACAAGTTATGCTATATCCTGTACTGAATGTCGCCTAACTAATTGCCTCACACCAAATAATAATGTAAAGACATTTGTGATTGTTCAGCAACCCCCTTATGTGATGCTCCTGGTTAAGCTAGATATTCCCTGGTATGATGACCCTGGCTTGCAAGCATTAGAGTTAGCTAAAAATGCACTAGAAAGACCTAAGCGTTTTGTAGCTGCTCTAATTTTAGGAATAACTACTCTAATAGCCATTATAGGATCTATAACTGCTTCTACTGCAGCCTTAGTACAATAAGTACTAAGTGCAAACTGCTCAACATGTGGATCAATTAACTCATAATATAACTTTAGCTTTAGCAGCACAAGAAGGCATAGATAGAAACTTAGAAGCGAAAGTTAATGCCTTAGAGGGAGCAGTATTACATATTGGTAGTCAGTTACTTTCCCTCAAGGTCCGGCTCACTGTGAAATGCCATGCAGATTTTAAATGGATTTGTGTTACCCCTTTGTCTTATAACAGCACTGAAATTTCTTGGGAACGAATTCAACACCATCTTACAGGACTGTGGAACCACAGTGACTTCGGGTTTGATTTGCACACCTTGCAACAAAAAATTAAAGATATCAGTTCCTCTCCTCATGATGTAATACCTGCTGCCCTAATAGCCTCCTCCTTTGTAGAACAATTTAAATCTTACATAGCTCAACAAAACTTTATCCCTTTTATTATAAACCTCGCCATTATCATTCTTGTGGTCCTTATTGCCATTTGTCTTTTTCCAGTCATCATCAGACTTCTAAGCCGCAGAATCCGCGCTACGCAAGTAGAGCTTCAAAAACTGCATTTAAAAAACAAAAAAGGGGGAGATGTTGAGAGCCAACCCAGCCCTGCTGTCTGATACAGTCACAGAGGGAGCTGTACGTCCGCACAGCAGGCACGGCGGGGGGAAAGTACTTGGCACTCTTCTGCTTAATCATTGTATTACCGCCCGTGCTTAGGGTCTATGTGATCTACCACGGGGCTAGGACAAATGGCAGTTCCACAGGAGAAATACAGTTCTTTGAAAGTAAGCAAGAAAATGACAGCTTTATTGGAGAGTGACTCCCCACCAGAGTGTCCTCCTAAGTGGGTTAGAGAGTTCAAAGAATGGGTATTGGAAAGATTATTATACTCTCCTTTTCTATGAATGTTTAAGTGATCGGGACCCCCATGGTGTTTATTACCTAAAAAGTCAGACTTCAAAGATAAAAACAAGTAATAAAAATACATCAACACCAAGGTAGATAGCAGGCAGCCAAACAGACTGAGCAAAACAAAGATTATTACTTGCACAAGATAACAGGGTTCTGGCGCTGAAGTGAAAAGTGAGAGACAGATACTAACCACATTGACCACGAAAGCCTTCCAAATGGCCTTTGCCAGTGAGCTTAAACAGCCCTGTGCCCAGCTATGTGCCCAGCTTACAACTTTAGAATATATAGATCAAACTTAAGTTAAGCTTTAAGAAATTAAGGTGTTATATAGTGTGGTAAAATGTGTTACTGATTAGTTGCAAAGATTAGGAGCTAAAGCTTACACAATAAGATGCAATAGAGAGCTGCTTCCTATTTTCTACAGAATAAGGATAAAGCAAATATGCCTTAAAAACCTCATTTTTTTATTGCTTTCACATATGCCACATGTACCCACCCAATTGTATAAAAATAAAAAACTCAAAAGCCCTGGCAGAGATGCCTGGCCACTGAGCTTGAAACCGCACCTCTCGTGTCTTTCCTTTCCTGACGCCGTCCATCCATTGGGAATCCCTGGACCTGCTGGAGCTGGACTCTGGCAAAGTGGCCTCACTTATGGGACATTATAAAAACGAGTGTGGCCCTAGTTGCTGACCCAGAAAGTTTTGGTAATTGAGGTGAGAAGTTGCAGAGGAACCACAGATATCTTAATCCTATTTTGCTCTTTTGTGTATAACCTTTTTAAGTGTGATAATGAGTAAAGCTTGGAGAAAGTCTGGAGGGACATTAAAGCTTTCCCAGATGAGGCTTGCACCTTCAGGGTCCTTTGAAAGTCACAACAGTGAGAAGTGTTCCATAGTGTCTGTGGTACCAGCCTTTCAAAGTAGAACCATCATTTACATCAGGGGTGTCAAACTCATTTTCTCCTGGGGTCACATGAGTCTCACAATTGCCTTCAAAGGGCCGAATGTAATTTTACCACTGTACAAATGTACCTACTCCTTAAGGAGGGTGAATGAGCTTGGCACTGCTGCTGGGTAGAAACAAGGTGCCAGGCCAGATAAAACAAGGGGGAGGGCTGGAATTGGCCATGTGGGCCTTGTGTTTTGCACCTGCGGTTCACATCATTGACATCATTTATTGACCTGGTCACTTCTATGTCATTCAATACCACCCAGCGCATCCTGGACCAGCTTTTTAGAATGTGGGCACTGGCCGTCCCCTCAGCTCAAGATAACTCTGCAAAAGTCCAGTCTGTGCCATGGGAATATTCCTTCATCTTTATGAGACTCCATTTTTATCTCTGAAAAGTGGGTGGTAGAAAATAAACCTTGTATACTTTTAGGTGGGTTAAGCAAATCACCTACTGCAGGTTTTCTCTTGGTTTTTCATCCTGCCAAATGTATGCTCCACTGGCTGTGGTTGTTCAATTTTATGAATTTCCACCTCCCCACATAAAGCACTCTGCCCTTTTCCTTACTGCCCTGTGGCCATTCTGCATATAAAAAAGCACATGGAACATAACTTTCAAAGAGTTTGTTATGTCACTTATGAGGTCCTGATTTGTGTTTTTTGGTTGGCCAGATTAGACATTTTGCAGGCAGGAAAAACCCCAAGGCTCACTCAATATTTGGGATAATTTTGAATGAACTCTATTCACTCCACAATGTGTATGATACACAGGCTACGTGCAGGCACATTCTGTGACAACTGGCAGTGTGCGATGCAGAGGATAGATGTTAACTTCAGTTTTATGAAGAGAGCATGACAGTCAGAGAAGACATTACTTGTGGTCAGATGTTTGTATGTCACTTATGACATTTTCACAGCCTTTGCTTCATCTGGTGGCATTTTTCAATGCTTACTAGAGGGAGGGATCACAGAACCACATAGCAACTGGAGTGCTTTTTTTGTGTGCAGAAGAAAAAATTCACGCTTCTAGAGAAATTTGTTCAGTTTCCAGAGCCTTTGTTTGTGGATGAGAAATTTCTGGCAGGATCCTGGATTTGTTCTACGTGTGTCTTACGTTGTGGCTTCTTCTCCTTTTTCTCAGCCCAGGTGGGGGCCCCACTCTGTTGCCTGTCACTTTTACCTTCAGCCTCATTGTTTTGTGTCACAGAGGGGACATGTGGCCACACCCTGGAATGTCAAGT
This sequence comes from Phyllostomus discolor, assembly GCF_004126475.2. Classification (NCBI taxonomy): domain Eukaryota; kingdom Metazoa; phylum Chordata; class Mammalia; order Chiroptera; family Phyllostomidae; genus Phyllostomus; species Phyllostomus discolor. The sequence goes on along the minus strand of NW_023397489.1, from coordinate 402,582 downwards.
TGCACAGAGTCAGTTGTGCGAAACCTCGTGAGAAATCTTGGAGAGAAAGCTTATTACTCTTTCCAGGTTTATCTCCACTCTCTTTCCATTTGTTTTATTGTTATACATATATATAATATGAAGTACTAAAAAGGTATATTGTTCAGAGTTTAAATTTTAGTACTGGCAGAGATCATTGATTTTAAGATAGGAAACTTAGCATTTTGAGTTTTCATCATAAATACCTACATTTCAAAAAGACTTGTCGCAGAGTCTTTTGGATATTTAAATGTGGAGTGAAATGTTTAAAGAATAGCAATTTTATTTTAATACTATGTTTTAATGAATTAATAAAATAATATCTTAACTGCCACTTAAAATACTTTTACCTGATAGATATTCATAAAGCATTTCACTATGTGAATAACTGTGCAAGGTCCATTGTCTAAATAAGTAGTTCAAAATAAATGGAAAGTGACTTTTAATATAGTAGGTTTTCCCTTGCATTTTCTGACAATTAGTGACATTGAGCATCTTTTTATATGTGTTATAATTGTTAACAATTTTTATGTCCTCTTTAAAGGAGTGTCCACTCAGGTCCTTTCTCCATTTTGTCAATGGATAGCTTGTTTTTTGGTGTTGGGTTTTATAATTTCCTTATAGATTTTGGATATTAAATTCTTATAAGGTATATGAGCAAATTTCATTGTATCCTATCCATCTTTCCACTTTGATATGATGATGGGCCAATGTGCACACTCACTTCATTGACACTCAGCCACTGGGGAATGGGGGATAAAGCATGAGCGAGGGCAAGGCTTGCTGACCTCCCCTCTTCCCCAGAGACTTTTATCACGTTTCATCAAAGCCTCTGGAGATCTCCTATGTATCTGCCTCTTCCCAACCTTGGCTGGATTCTCTGCCCAGACAGGATGAGAGCATGGGCACACACCTGCCATCTGACCTATAACTCGTTCCACAGCTGTATGTTGTGCAGGAAGTGATCCCAGGAACAGAACATGTGAGGTGAGGATCAGAGCACAGGGCTGGGGAAGAGTTTTAAGAATTCCAGAAGAATGTGGCCCTAGGACCTCCTCACAGTTGTTTCCCCCTAAGTGACTGTGACAATGCCCTCTTACACTCTGTCCACTCTTTCATGGTCCGTGAGAGGGGAGTGGTGTAGGAGGATGAAGATGGGAGTTGGTCACCCCCCTCTAGAAAGGCTAGGCAAGAGGCCACATGCTTAATTTTTATTACTGTTTAGTTTTAAGCAAGTCACTTGCTTTTAAAAACTATTTCATTTTTTATATATTTACTGATTTTTGTTGGGGGCCGGGACAAGCCTGAAACAGGCTGATGCAATCATGGAGAAGGATTGCACCTGCACAGACAGGATGTCTGCGGTCAGAAGCCATGCGAACGCCCGACCAATCAGCGCCCTGATCACGCGCCTATCACGCGTCCCTTAACCAATCCCAGCTAAGAGCACGCCCCAAGCCCGCCAATCAAAGCTACTTCCCCTTTCTGCCTTCCTCTATATAACTCCCTCCATTTTGAAATAAAATTTGCAGCTTGATCAGAATCCTTTGTCTTGCTACCGTTCTTTCGCGCCTCCTGTTGCATCCCTTTTCATCCGTTACAGGTAAATCGGCGGACCCCGTTGACTGCCTCACGGGCCGAGGCAGATTTTGAAGAGATAAATTATGAAAGCTAGAAAGTAGAGGGTATGATTAATTTGTTTTTCCCATTTATTTAGGCATTCACTGAACAATTCTTATATATGCCTTACACCTGGACCTGAGGTCAAACCTGTCACGTTGGCACACAGGGACAACACTCTGACAAAGTGTGCTACCTGGCTAAGCCTGAACACATTGATTTTTAAGTTTCATGGGACAGTTCATCACTTACACTTGCCACATTTCAAACACACACACTCCCCTCACCTTCCTCATGTTGTTGCTCTTAAGGTAAGTAGTGCTAAAGTCCACAACCAAATGACGTTGCATCAATGTTCCCCACACCCACTCTCCTCTTGCCTTTGGGCTTTTTTTGTGGTATATGCAGAGAGTGGTTTCTCTCAAACTTTTATGTGGTAAGGTTTATCATTCATTGTTTGTATGGCTTATGGGTTTTGGGTGTCAACGTTGGAAAGACCTCCTTCCTGTTTTGGAAATGAGAGTTTCAGGATGGGGGTAGTTGGGAACTAAACAGACAACAAAAGGAAAAAAAAAACAGGTAATAAATAGGGAGGAAAAGAGACCTCACACCCTACATGGTAGCACTACATGCCACATGCTCATTACCTTTCTGTGAGTTGTACTCTTAAAATCCTGTATGGGTTCTTCGTTGTTGCTTTTATGTGTTCCACAAAGATACTCTTTTATTTTATTTTTTCATTTTATGTTGTATTAAAACCTTGAAGGCTGCAAAGGGCACCTGGAAGAGTGCCTTGCTCAGAAAGATAAAACCTTTTGGGCAGGTGCAGTTATGTAGTTGCCGGAAAGACGGCACAAGGTGGTAGAACAAGAGGGTGAGTATGTTGTTCAAAAAGTTGTTGGTGAAAATGAGAAATGTTTCTTTTATTTTTACCTACAAACTAAGCGAATGTTTCGGCCAACCCAATAAATTTAGTTGTTAAAAAAGAAGAGATAAGATTCGTGCTTTTCTGTTTCATGAATAGTTGCCCTGTTTAGGTCTGACACTGCTCAGCAGCCACAATTCCTGCGGGTCCTCCCGGGAGCTGTTGAAGGTTCCAGAAGGTTCCAGCCTCACTGGGAAGCTTGGAAATTCTTTCAAGTCTGTGTTACCTGGCTGGTTCCTGCTCTGCCCACCAACAAAAAAATGTTTTCCAGGTTTCCCTTCCACAATCCACTCGCTGTAGGACAAGAGACACCCTATGTGCTGTGCAGAGACAAGACCTTCCCTCTGGAGAGGCAGGGAGCTGCCTGTGCGGCCCAGATCCGGATCAGCCCCGCTGACCTCCTCCTTTCCAGACAGGGGAGGGAGTCACCCTGGCCCCGTGCGCCCAGGTGATCTGCAGTGGGCCAGGGCTGCTGGCGGGATCGTGCTGTGGTGCTGGGGATCCGCCTTTGGCCTGTTTGCCAGGGATCCAAGCAGCGGGCTCAGCGCGGCTGTGGCCTCGCAATGGAGCTGCCTGGACAGTCTTCCTGTGCTCGCTGGCGCTCCCCTCCGCCCCCTGCGCAGACTGACCAAAAGGGGCCTCGCGGGGCGCTGGGGAAATTGGGAGCTCTAGCCCATAGGCCGTCCTGCCTGCTGAGATGTTCAGCCTTTATGATTTCCTCAAATTTTTTCTCCCCAGTTTTGCTCTGGAGGTGCCACTGACCCCGGTCAAACCGGGTGCATGGATAGGACGCCACGACCCGGCTGTGCCAGCCCCTTGGGTCCGTTCATCCTGTTACAGAAAAGAGGACTCAGATGGCCTGCGAGTTTACAAAGAGGGGTTTATTCATGCATGGGGACCCAGAGGAGATAAAGTCCAAATTCTGGGCAATGAGCTCAAGCTGGAGACTATATGCTTGTTACACAGGCAGAAGGAAGAGGGGAAGGAGTGCAGCTGCTGAAATGGGGGTTAGTGTACAACCTTGAGATAACTGTTTATCTGGGAAAGGCTGCTGTCTGGGAAAGGCTGCTCCTACCTAAGAATAGCTACTGCTCAGCTATGTCCTGTCACAGGAGCATTCTTAGCAGAGCAGGTTTCACAGGATTTTACATATTCTTTCTCAGGCCTGATCACCCCAGGGAACCCACCCTTTCCAGCACAGGGCCTCACCCACCTCTAGCATTGTTTCAGTCTTAAGTCAGGCAGGGCAAGTATGGCAGCCAAGGAATTAGGAGACTTCTTGCAGACAGAATGAGGACTCAGGCTATGTCAAAGGAGAGGAGCAAGGGTCCATCACCCCCTTCTGCTATAGTCCCCCAAGTCCTTCCCTGAGGCCCCCCATGATTATGCCTGTCTTAGGTCATCTGTCCCTTGAGGAGTCTTCCTGGTCATTGTCTAACCAATCAAGCATTGGGGGCCAGGCAAGGTGAAGTAAAAGGGGCAGAGGTAGCGCCCCTGCCAGGGAGATAACCTTTGTCTTTTTAGTAGCTTATGGCCTCAAGGTCACTCACTGAGCCTTAGCCATGGGGGGTTACTGCTTCTGAAACCAGGCAGGGCAGCTCCCAACAGGCAAGCACTCAGTCCACTGACCGCATCAGCCAGGAATCAGTGTTTTATCTGTATGTCTTGGAAAGAACTGCTCTGTGTGCTGGAAATGACAGATTTAGGGTGGCATGCAGGAAACCAAAGAAAACAAAGGAAAAAGGGGGTTAATAAGGTGGAAAAGAGACCTTATACTTTTTTTAAGATTATTTATTTATTTATTTTTAGAGAGGGAAAGGAGGGAGAAAGAGAGAAACATCAATATGCGGTTGCTGGGGGCCATGGCCTGCAACCCAGGCATGTGCCCTGTCTGGTAATCGAACCTGCAATGCTTTGGTTCGCAGTCTGAGCTCAATCCACTGAGCTACGCCAGCCAGGAGGAGACCTTATACTTTGTGCGCTGAGCGCTAGATGCTATACAGATGAAGTTTTGTTTTCTGAGTTTACCGTTAAAACTCCTGTGTGTGTGTTTGTGTTTTTAGGAGTTTGTTACAAGGATGCTTTATATTTCACTTCAAAATCTGTATGGTGTTATTAACCAACGTGCCCCAAATAAATTTAATGTTTTGAAAAGGCAAAAGGAAAAGAGAAAAGAGAACAACATCGATCTACTTTACTGTGAATTCTCACCTCATTTAGGTTTCACAGTCTCCAGCCACAACAATTTTTCTAGGTCCTCCCTGGATCCCAGGATGGCTAGTGTCTCACTGGGATGCTGCTGCCGGCATGCGGCAGACTTCAGGGAACAGTTTCCCATCCCAGATATCTAGCTGGTCCCCAGATTTGTCCTTTGCCCTCAGAGAGCCTCACATTTTCCAAGTGCCCCTTCCACTGCCAGGGTTGCAAGATGCTGGGTGGGAGCTCCAAGGTGGCTGCTCTGGTGGTGGGCAGTGGATGGAGAGGCCGGATCTCAGATGCGCTGGGAGGAGATCTGTGGCCGAGGTGGTGGGGGCCTCTTCTGGGCCTTTGACCCAGATGCGTCCCAGTGAAGTCACTGGAGGCCACTTCTGGGTTTCTTCATTGTGGAATGAGGAGGGAGACGATCTTGCTGCTGTGCAGGAGGTGACTTTCTGGAGGCCAGTGGTGCTGGCAGCATGGAGCCTGCGAGTCAGGGGCTTCGGCGCTGCCCCTGTTCCCAGGGGAGTGGACCTGCAGGACTATTGAGGAGGGGTCGTCTGAAGTCTCCAGGGCTGCCAAGAGGACTTGACCAGCACTCTCTGGTGCTTCTTCTCCACCCACAGGGATCTTTTCACTGACCAGTCTGGACAGATTGGGTTCTGTGTGTTGCTGGTGAATCAGCAAAGATTTTCTGTCTTGATACAGAGATATGAGGAGACAGAACCCCTCTGCCCACATGACAAAATGCATGTCCACTTGGATTTCGGTCACTAGAGGAGATTTTTCTTGCCAAGCCCCATTCCAAAGGTGAGGAGCAGTACCAGCTCTGCATGGAGGACTGCAGAGGGCTATGTGGGGAGGAACAGGGACACACATGGGTCCCGGCTGTGTGACTCGATTGAAGACGTTTTCCTCTGAAGTCCTGCTATGACTTCGGGGGGTGCAGGGAGCTGTCCTGTGGGTGTGTCAGGTTGGCACCCTGCCTGTCTTGTCTGCTGCCTCCTCCTCTTCCATCTCTGCCCCAGAGGACCCACAGTCCCCAGCCTGCCCTGGGCTGAGCCTGGACTTAGACCTGTGCCCACAGCACCCAGGTCAATTAGCAGATCGTCCCCTACTTGCCAACTTGCTCACCTAACACTCTACACACTGGCAGGTAATGGTTTTGTTACATGGCAGGGGAGGATGGAAGGCAGAGGAGTTGTGTGGGGTGGGGCCACAGGGAGTAAATGTGACCACTTTTGAAGGTTTTCTGAATATGGCTTTTACAACAGCCTGTTACATTTAGGTACACAATACAGTGGTTTACCCTTTCCCTTGCTTCCAATGCAGTCACCCCCACAAAGTCTGTTCACTTCTTGTCACCATGCAAACTATTGACATCACCAATGTACACCTCCCTGTGAAAATAGAAAACAGGTGACCATGATTCATGTCATCATCATTGCAGTGATTACCATTCCTATCACTATCATTTGTGGATGTTTTGAAGAGGTATCACGTCTACAAAGCAAGGTGATTCTAGTCAAGTTTCTCTGTCCACAAAGGGTGCCTACTTGACCTAGGATGACACACAGAAGGTCATGCTTACCCTCAAGGAAATTTCTTTTTTCTGAAGATCTTATTTATCTATTTGTAGAGACAGGGAAAGGGAGAAAGAGAGGGAGTGAAACATCAATGTGTGGTTCCCTCTCACACACCCCCAACTGGGGACCTGGCCCACAGTATACACACACGTGCCCTAACTGGGAATCAAAGCAACAACCCTATGGTTCCCAGGCCAACTCTCATTCCACTGAGCCACACCAGCCAGGGATCCTACAGGTCATTTCTAAAGGCCCAGGAATGCTCTGCAGGTGTTGGGGTGGGAGCCCTGTGTGACATTTCCAAATTCACCCAATGGCTCTGCATCAGCACTGTAAAAGTGTAGGGGGAGGTTCATTCCTTGACATGGTGAACATTCCCATCCCAGGAGCATTGGAACAGAAAAGGAAGGCAGGAAATACAGAGATAAGAGAAAGGAAGAGAGAATAAAGTATCCAAAGCTGCCTCCCAATGATAGTCCAATCCCTTTCCAAGCAGAGAACAGGCATAGGGAAGGAGGGGAGATGGGATGCACCAGGCACAGCAGTGAGTGGAAGGCAGTTTGGAGGTTCATGGCAGGTGCTCATAACAGCCATTGTCATTGATTTCATTTATGCATATCACTTAGAAATAGCACATAGAAGTACCTCAAATATAAATTTCTTTCATGTACACAAACTAAGGAGGTCACACCACTTGTAGAATATTGATGACTGTGGCTGGCCGACGTGTAAACTAGTGATTTCTTCCCACTCCTCCCTCTGCCATTGATTTTAATTTCTGCCAAATGCCAGTGGTGGTGTGGTGGCTGATCCTTGTTGAACTCTACACAGGTTATTTTTTGTGTGTTCGGGGAGAAAAAACATAAAAAACAATAACAACAGAACTCTCAGAATTATACTCATGGCCTGTGTCTTGAACTAAGTAGCTCCTTTGGTGTTTTTTCTTTCCCTCCCTTTCTTGTTCTCCCCTCCCACCCCACTCCATCCTCTCCTAGCCCACTTCACACCACACTGCCATCTCCACCACCACTCTCCCCAGCCCCCAACTCCAGACCACCCAATCCGCTGTCTCCATCTGGAGTTTCACAATTCTGGCTATTTCATAGGAATGGCATCATACTGTTTGTTATCTGGGGTGACTGGGCTCCTTTCACTTGGGACAAGTTTACCCATACTCTTAAACATTTGAGCAACTATGGGTGCTTCATGCCTCCATGAGACTTCAACATTTCCCATCACAAGCCTTACAAATAAAATAAATACTTGATAGTTTTCCACATGTTGCTAAATATGAGGCCCAGTCTTAGAAAACTGTAAGAACTTCTAATGTGCTTCTCTGGGGTGTCTTCTCTGAAGGTCTTCCATGAGTCAGGGTAGGCTTCAGCCAGAATATCAGCGTTTCAACACTTGAGTTTTTTTAAAAACTTGTGATCTCAGCTTTTGAGCTGTTGAAAAAAATTGAGTGTCTGGAAAAACATTTTAAGTCAAAGGCAGATCTGGTAGAAGACAGGTGGGTCTGGCATGAGTTGGAAGGCAGGAAGATGTGAGTGGGGCTGTGGTCAGCTGGAATTCTGGAAAAGTTGGGTTAGGGTGGCTTCAGTTTAAGTGTATTCTTGTATATTGTTTAAGAGACTGTTTAGGTCTCTTTTTAGCATATATCTGTTCTCATTTCTCAAGAACACTTGTAGAAGAGACTGTCATTACTCCAGTGTATATTTTTGGCTCCTTTGTGATACATTTCTTGTCCAAACAAGTGAGGATTTATTTCTGGGCTTTTTATTTATTTCCATTTATTTTTGTGTTTCTTTTTTTTTTTTCAGGAGACAATACCATGCTGTTTTGAAAATTGTATTTTTGTAGTGTGGTTTGAGATCTGGGATTAGAATCTCTCCAACTTAGATCCTCTTTCTCCAGATTGTTTTGGCTTTGGGTGGTCTTTTGTGGTTCCATATAAACTTTAGAATTATTTGTTCCAGCTCTGAGAAGAATAAAATTGGCATTCTGATAGAAATTGCATTATATATCTATATTGCTTTGGAAAGTGTGGTCCTTAGTAAATAATTCACCGTTGCCAATTTGTGAGCATATATTATCCTATTTTTTGTGTGTCTGTCCTCCTCAAGTATTTTCTGCAGTCATAATCTTGATGCTACAGGTCTTTTACATCTTTGACTTTGTTAATTCCTAGACATTTACTTGTTTCTATTGAATTGTAAATAGGATGATTTTATTTATTCCTTCTTCAGATTTTTAGTTATTAGTGTATATAAATGGGACACATTTCTGTATATTAAGTTTGCATGTTGATACCACACGGAATTTGTTTCATTAATTCTATTCATTTTTTTGTTTGTTTTGCTGGATTCTCTTGTATTTCTATACATAGTCTGATGTCATCTGCAAACAGTGTCAATTTTTCTTTGATAGGAATGCCTTTTATTTTCTTTCCAAATGTGTATGCTGTGGATACAAACTCTAGTACTCTGCTGAGTGATAGGGGAGAGAGTGGGCATTATTTTTTCCCTCATCTTAAAGGGAAAGCTTTCTTTTTTCTACAATTGAGTATGACAATAGCTGTGGGCTTGTCATATAGAGACCTTAAGAAGTGAAGGGATTTTGATTTTATTAATTTTTGTTGAGAATGTTTCAAAAATCATAAATTGATATTGAATTTTGCCAAATGTTTTTCCTACATCTTTGCAATAATTGTGTGACTATAATTCTTGGTTTTGTGATTTAATAAATCACAATGTTTTAAAAGAAGTTGAAACAGATGTGTATTTGGGGTATAACACCTACTTGATGATAATGTATAACTCTTTTAACATACTGTTAAATTCAGCTTGCTATTATTCTGTTAAGAATTGTGGCATCTGTGTTTCTTAGAAATATTGGCAGTAAGTCTAGTCCTTTGCTGTATCTGTTTTTTTATATTTTTCACTCTTTTTAAAAAAGATTTTATTTATTTATTTTTAGAGAGGGAAGGGAGGGAGATAGAGAGAGAGAGAGAGAAACATCAATGTGTGGTTGTTGGGGGTTATGGCCTGCAACCCAGGCATGTACCCTGGCTGGGAATCGAACCTGCGACACTTTGGTTCGCAGCCCGAGCTCAATCCACTGAGCTACGCCAGCCGGGTTCTGTTTGGTTTTTTAATCAGGTTAATGCTGGACTCATAATGTGAGTTTAGAAATATTATTATGTAATTTTTAAAACAGTTTGAAAAGAATGTGGGACTTCCGGCAAGATGGAGGAATAGGTGGACGCACCGTACCTCCTCGCACAACCAAGAATAGAACAACAATAATCTACAGTCATAATAAAATCACTCAGAACTGTCAGAGGATTTATCTGAATGGAAGTCGGACAGCCAAGAAGTTGAAGTAGACCCATACATCCAGACTGGTAGGGGACGACGAGCCGAGCGGGCGCGGGGCTGGCACGGGTTGGCGGCGTGCGGAGGTCGGGGGAAATTTGGCACAAAATCAGCACGACAGCCATCCGGGGTGCAAGAACACAGCGGTGATCCCTGAGTACGCAAGCAGCGGCTGGGGGAACGAGTGGGGCAGCGATTGTGGACCAGGGCAGAGCTCGCAGCCCAGAAGCCCAGGGAAGTGTCTGAGTCCAGGAGAACGGAACTGTCGCCATTGTTCCCTCCCGTCCCCGCTCCCGCCCCTGTCCCCACATATAACGTCACAATCTAGCGACTGGGGCGCCCAGCCCCGGTGAACACCTAAGGCTCTGCCCCCCACCGTAACAAGAGCGACCAGACCGGAAAAATAAATAAATAAATAAAATAATAGGAGAGACAGGGAAAGACATAAGACATGTTTCCAGCAGAACAGATCAGTCCCCCAGGACTGATCCTTTTGAGCCACCAAGAAATAGCCAATCTATCAGATGCACAGTTCAAAACACTGGTGATCAGAAAGCTCACGGAATTGGTGGACTTTGGGCACAATTTAGATAAAAGGATGCAGGTTACCATAAAAGAGATGCAGGAAGATACGCAGAGGAGAGCCAATAGTGAAAGGAAGGAATCTGAGTCTCAAAACAATACAGTGGACCAGAAGGAAGATGGAATCAACCAAGCAGGAAAGCATGATGAAATAAGAATTCAAAAAATCGAAGAAAAGGTTAAGAGCATCCAGGACACCTTTAAACGTTCCAACATCCGAATTATAGGGGTACCAGAAGGGGAGGAGCAACAAGTGGAAAAGTTATTTGAACAAATAATAAAGGAGAACTTCCCCAATCTGGCAAAGGGAACAGTCTTCCAAGAAATCCAGGAAGCTCAGAGAGCCCCAAAGAAGTTGGACCCAAGAAGAAACACACCAAGGCACATCATAATTACATTAGCCAAGGTAAAAATGAAGGAGAGAATCCTAGAAGCAGCAAGAGATAAGGGGACAGTAACCTACAAAGGAGTTCCCATCAGACTGTCAGCTGGTTTCTCCAAAGAGACCTTACAGGCAAGAAGGGGCTGGAAAGAAATATTCCAAGTCATGAAAGACAAGGACCTACATCCCAGATTGCTCTATCCAGCAAAGCTCTCATTTAGAATGGAAGGGCAGATAAAGTGCTTTTCAGATAAGGTCAAATTAAAGGAGTTCATCATCACCAAGCCCTTATTTTATGAAATGCTAAAGGGACTTATCTAAGAAAAGAAGATAAAGAAATGACATGTATAGTAAAAGGACAGCAAACTCACAATTAATAACAACCACACCTAAAGCAAAACCAAAAGAAACTAAGTAAACAACTAGAACAGGAACAGAACCACAGAAATGGAGGGCACATGGAGGGCTAGCAGCAGGGGGGTGGGAGGAGGAGAGAGGGTGAAGAGGTACAGAGAATAAGTAGCATAGAATGTAGGTTGAAAATAGATAGGGGGAGGGCAAGAATAGTACGGGAAATGTAGAAGCTAAAGAACTCATAAGTATGACACATGGACATGAACTAAGGGGGGGAACATGGGTGGGAGAGGGGGTACAGGGTGGAGGGGAGTGAAGGGGGAAATGGGACAACTGTAATAGCATAATCAATAAAATATATTTTAAAAAAGAAAAGAAAAAAAAAGAAAAGAATGTGTAGTAATTATTATTAAAATATTTGGTAGGCTTCCCCTATAAAGCCTGGGATTTTGGTTTCTGAGGAGCTTTGGTTACTGCCTCAACTTCATTGCTAAGAATTGGTCCATACAGATTCTCTGTTTCTTTCTATTTGTTCCTTGGGGGATTCTAAGTTTTTTGAAAAATTATATAAACTAGATTGTCAAATTTGTTGGTATATGTTTGTTTACAGAATTATTTAATGAATGTTTTCATCTGAAGTGTCAGTTGGCATTTTCCTTTTGATTTTTATTCTTTTTTCCTGTTTGATGAGTCTTACTGTATATTTTTCCATTTATTTTTCAATGAATTAGTTTTTAATTTTATCAGTCTTTTTTCTTGTATTTTTGTTTCATTTACTTGAGATCTGATTTTTTCTTTTCTTTTCTTTTTTTTTTTTTTTATTTACGTGTTTTTTTGGACTATATGAGGCATTTCCCCCAGCTCAAATTTGGGAGGAATAATGATTGTTAATGCTGCTGTTGAGTTCTGTTCACATTTACATTGGTGAAATATTATGTTATTTATGTTATTAAATATTTACCACATTTTTTCTTCAAAATTTTTCCCTATTTCCCACCTCTAAAATCTAGGTGTATCTTAAGGTCCGAAAAACATGGTACCCATGTTTTCACCTGTTTTTGTCTCTGTCTCTGCTTTCTTCATGGGTAAATTTAAATAAACTTTTAGAAAATTTTTCTGCTCTTTTGGTAGGCTTGAATAGCTATAGCGCTTTCTCTTCTAACTGCTTTTACTTCATACCAGCATTTGCTAGGTTGCTTTTCAATTTTTATGTGTCTCAAGGTAGATCTGGCTTTGTTTGCTTTTTTCCTTCAGGTACTGGTTGTGCAGAAGCATGTTGTTTCATATTGGTACACTTGTGTTTTTCTCTTTTAGTCTCATACTTAATTTGAATTCTATTTAAAATTGTGGTCAGATAATAGGGTAGATACACTTTACGTTTTTTGACTTTATTGAGGCTTGTTTTGGGGCCTGGTACATGATCTATCTTGGAAAATGTTCCATTCAAACTAGGAGTAAATGTGTAAACTGAAGTTTTTGCATTAACTGCTTTATTAATGACTATCAGGTAAAGCTGATTGAATGTGGCAGTGAAAGCCATTATATTGTTAATATTTTCAATACTGTCTTTCAAATAAAATGGTGCTTTGCAGACATCTCATATAATGTTTCACTTAAAAAAAACACCATTAAAGACTGGACTTTGAGTGGTAACACACAGTACTATATACAAAATTCTTATAAAAAACACACTTGAAGCTGGTGGAATTTATATAATCAGTGTGACACCAATAAATGGAATGCTTTACAAAATTGAGGGAAGTCCTTTTTCAATGAGCCTATTACAGTGGAGAAAACAATATTTGAATTTACATAACTCACAGTGGCAGGTGAAAATTTGATCCTCTAAGTTTTTATTTAATTCTCAATGAAGCTCACAGAGAATGAAGAGAAAGCTGGAAATAGGAAAGCTGGTGGTTTCCATTAGGGAACTCTCACCAGGTTTGTACAGCTGACCCTGTGGGCTTACCTGAGATTCTGGCCCTCTGTCCTCTGGGTAGCGCAGGTTAATGCCATTGAAGTGGAGGTGGAAGGGCACCAGTGCGAGGTGCCCAATTTATATACGTTATATATAATATAAAGGAGAAATTTATAACCTTAACACTGTTTGCATGGTGAGAGCTATACCTAGAAAACTAAATTGAAAATGTTAACATTTACTCGCTGTTGCCCCACCCTGTTTTTCCCACCACATCCTGACCACCAGGACGCCTCTGCCTTCCTTCCCTGTCCTCCTTTCTACCGCAGGGAAGAGTTCCCTGCAAGGGTGAAGAGCTGTCAGATGAGCCACTCAGCCAGTACGGGACTGACTCGCCAGCTGGTCAGGCTGTGCACAGTGGCCGCACGTCCACGTTTGAGCCCCTAAATGGGCTCATCTCGCCCCATGCACCCATTGCCCAGGCCGCCAGATGTTCCTCTTAGGAGGAGGACAGCCTCGGGCAGCAGGTGCTCACCAGGGCCCACACAGGCCTGCGGGCTGCAGGTGGACCAGGGGTGGAGAAGGCAGAGGAGGAGAAGGAGGTGGCCCAGAAGACCAAGAAGGTGCCCGACTCTGTCCCACTGGGACACGACAGAACTGAGCGATACCCATTCTTAGATAGCAGTCATCTCAAGGTCACACTCTAACCTCCGCATTCTGCTTCTGTAAGCCCACTTCCCGCCAGAGACTGCGCGCCTCTCGTCTCCCTTCTCCTGCTTCCGCCTTTGCAGCAAGAATGTCAGCAAGCCCCAGCCTGAGCTCCGGGCCCAGAATTCGGAGACTGCCTCCTCTGGGTCCGCATGCGTGGATAAAATTCCACTTCACAAACCCCGAGGCCGCCTGAGTCGCCTTTTCTGTGACACCACCTGTGGGACAACTCTCTGGGATCCCCAACACCCTATAGGAACTTCGGAATAAAGGTGGAGAATAATTAACTCCAGGAGCCTGGACCCAGGGGCCCGAGTCACACCCCACCTCGCCCTGCAGGGCCTGCACACACCACCCCTGCGCACCCGGCCTTCGGAACTGCACTGGGACGACGGGGAGCTATTGTCCTCAGGCGACCCTGACCCAGGCGGTCGTGCGTTTAGGCCAAATAGACTCTGGCGGCTGATCCGGAGTGAGAAAAGCTCCGCTGAGGTCCCTCGGATGAATGGACCCAAGAGTCTGGCACAGCCGGGTCGTGGCGCCCTAACCATGCACCCGGTTTGACAGGGGTCGGTGGCACCTGCAGGGCAAAACTGGGGAGAAAAAAATTGAGGAAATCATAAAGGCTGAACATCTCAGCAGGCAGGACGGCCTATGGGCTAGAGCTCCCAATTTCCCCAGCGCCCCGCGAGGCCCCTTTGGTCAGTCAGGGCAGAGGGCCAAGGGGAGCGCCAGCGAGCACAGGAAGACTGTCCAGGCAGCTCAATGGAGAGACCACAGCCGCGCTGAGCCCGCTGCTTGGATCCCTGGCAAACAGACCGAAGGCGGATCCCCAGCACCGCAGCACGATCCCGCCAGCAGCCCCGGCCCACTGCAGATCACCTGGGCGCACGGGGCCAGGTCGACTCCCTCCCCTGTCTGGAAAGGAGGAGGTCAGCGGGGCTGATCCGGATCTGGGCCGCACAGGCAGCTCCCTGCCTCTCTCCAGAGGGAAGGTCTTGTCTCTGCACAGCGCATAGGGTGTCTCTTGTCCTACAGCGAGTGGATTGTGGAAGGGAAACCTGGAAAACATTTTTTTGTTGGCGGCCAGAGCAGGAACCAGCCAGGTAACACAGACTTGAAAGAATTTCCAAGCTTCCCAGTGAGGCTGGAACCTTCTGGAACCTTCCACAGCTCCCGGGAGGACCCGCAGGAATTGTGGCTGCTGAGCAGTGTCAGACCTAAACAGGACGACTATTTGTGAAAAAGAAAAGCACGAATCTTATCTCTTCTTTTTTAACAACTAAATTTATTGGGTTGGCCGAAACATTCGCTTAGTTTGTAGGTAAAAATAAAAAAAAAAACATTTCTCATTTTCACCAATAACTTTTTGAACAACATACTCACCCTCTTGTTCTACCACCTTGTGCCGTCTTTCCAGCACCTTCATAACTGCACCTGCCCAAAAGGTTTTGTCTTTCTGAGCAAAGCACTCTTCCAGGTGCCCTTTGCAGCCTTCAAGGTTTTAATACAACATAAAATGAAATAATAAAATAAAAAAGAATCTTTGTGGAACGCATAAAAGCAACAATGAAGGACCCATACAGGATTTTAAGAGTACAACTCACAGAAAGGTAATGTCCATGTGGCATGTAGTGCTACCATGTAGGGTGTGAGGTCTCTTTTCCTCCGCATTTATTACTTGCCTTTATTCTTTTGTTGTCTGTTTACTTACCAACTACCTCCATCCTGAAACTCTCATTTCCAAAACAGGAAGGAGACCTTTCCAACGTTGACACACAAACTCAATAAGCCATACAAGCAATGAATGATGAACCTTACCACATCAAAGTTGAAGAGAAATCTGTCTCTCTCCATATACCACAAAAAAGCCCAAGGACAAGAGGAGGGTGAGTGTGCAGAAGATTGGTGCAATGTCATTTGGTTGTGGACTTCAGCACTACTTACCTGAAAAACAGCAACATAAGGAAGGTGAGGGGAGTGTGTGTGTTTGAAATGTGGCAAATGTAAATAATGAAGTGTCTCATGAAACTTAAAAATCAATGCGTTGAGGCTTGGCTGGATAGCACAGTTTGTAAGAGCATTGTCCCTGTGTGCCAACGTGACAGGTTTGACCTGAGGTCCAGGTGTAAGGCATATGCAAGAATTGACCAATGAATGCCTAAATGAGTAGAAAAACAAATTAATCTGACCCTGTATTTTCTATCTTTCTTAACTTATCTCTTCAAAATCAGTAAATATATAAAAATTGAAGTAGTTTTAGAAGTAAGTGACTTGCTTAAAACTACTCAACAACAAAAATTAAGCATATGGCCTGTGGCCTAGTTTTCCTAGACCAGGGGTGACCAACTCCCATCTTCATCCTCCTACACCACTCCCCTCTCACGGACCATGAAAGAGTGGACAGAGTGTAAGAGGGCATTGTCACAGTCACTTAGGGGGAAACAACTGTGAGGAGGTCCTAGGGCCACATTCTTCTGGAATTCTTAAAACTCTTCCCCAGCCCTGTGCTCTGATCCTCACCTCACATGTCCTGTTCCTGGGATCACTTCCTGCACAACATACAGCTGTGGAACGAGTTATAGGTCAGATGGCAGGTGTGTGCCCATGCTCTCATCCTGTCTGGGCAGAGAATCCAGCCAAGGTTGGGAAGAGGCAGATACATAGGAGATCTCCAGAGGCTTTGATGAAATGTGATAAAAGTCTCTGGGGAAGAGGGGAGGTCAGCCAGCCTTGCCCTCGCTCATGCTTTATCCCTCATTCCCCAGTGGCTGAGTGTCAATGAAGTGACTGTGCACATTGCCCCATGATCATATCAAACTGGTAGAAAGACAGATATAATGAAATTTGCTCATATACCTTATAAACATTTAATATCCAAAACTTATATGGAAATTATAAAATTCAATACCAGAAAATAAGGTATCCATTTAAAAAATGGAGAAAGGACCTGAGTGGACACTTCTCCAAAAAGGACATAGAAATGGTTCAAAGACATATGAAAAGATGCTCAATGTCACTACTTGTCAGAAAATGCAAGGGAAAACCTACTATATTAAAAGTCACTTTCCAGGTGTTTTGAAGTATTTATTTAGGCAATGTAACTTGCACAGTTATTCACATAATAAATTGCTGGTAAAATGCTTTATAAATATCTACCGGGTAAAAGTGTTTTAATGTACCAGCTAAGGACATAATTTTTATTAATTCATTAATATATAGTATTATAAATTAAAATCGCCGCTCTTTAAACATTTCATTCCACATTTTAATATCCAAAAGACATGCTGAGACAAGCCTTTTTGAAATATTGTTATTTATGGTGAAAAAACAAAATAATAAGTTTCCTATTTTAAAGTGACACCAGTTATCTCTAGCAGTTCTGAAATTTAAACTTCGAACAATGTACCTTTTTGGCTCTTCATATCATACATAAGTATAACAAAAAATGGAAAGAGAGTGAAGATAAATTTGGAAAAAGCAATAAACTTTCTCTCTAGGGTTTCTCACCATGTTTCGTACAAGTGACTGAGGGTAGCTGGACATTCGGGAGTGTGGCCACATGTCCCCTTTGTTGCACAAAACAATGAGAGTGAAGGTAAAAGGAGCAGGCAACAGAAGGGGGACAGCACCTGGCATGAGAAAAAGCAGAAGAAGCTACAACTTGAAAGACAAGTAGAACAAATCCAGGATTCTGCCAGAAATTTCTCACCCACAAACAAAGGCTCTGGAAACCAAACTAATTTCTCTAGAAGCATGAGGTATTCTTCAGCACAGAAAAAATTACTCCAGTTTCTATGTGGTCCTGTGATACTGCCTTCTAGTAAGCATTGAAATACGCCACGAGATGCACCAAAGGATATGAAAATGCCATAAGTGACATATAAAAATCCAACCACAAGTGTTGGGGGGCTCCACCTGCAGAGCACCCCCCACTTCGCCGGCTGCCACTGTTGAGAATAAGTCTAGCAACACCTGATCTGCTTGGAGAGGAAAGGTGGCCTATCTCTGGAAGGAGAAGGGCCAAGAACCTCTTCTCAATGGGCTTTTATTGGGGTGATTTGCACAATACAGGTAAGCTCATAATCATGTGGTCAGGCAGTAAGGATCAAACAACAGATAAAGAACTCTGAGGGCCTATATTGAGTCAGGGTCAGATAGCTAAACAACTATGAAACTTTGATTACAAACTCACTTCTTACTTGCACCCTTACCATTTAATTGAGAGCATTCTAAACAAAGCAGGTTTCACAGGATTTTATATATTCTTTCTTAGGCCTGATTGCCTGGGGAACCCGTCCTTGCCAGCACAGGGCTGCACCACCCTCTGTCATTGTTTCAGGCTTAAGTCAGGCAGGGCAAGTAGGCAGCCAAGGAATTAGGAGACTTCTTGCAGACAGAATGAGGATTCAGGCTATATGAGGGGGGAGGAGGGAGGGTCCATCACCCCCTTTTGCTGTAACCCCCCAAGTCCTTCCTTGGGGGCCTCCCACATGATCAGGCCTGGCTTAGGTCATTCCCCCCTTTGGGCAATCTTACGCATGATTGGTAACTGAGCAAGCATTGGGGGCCAGTTATGGATGAAGGAAAAGGAGCAGAAGTGACACTCCTGCCAGGGAGGTAAGCTTTGTCTCCTCAGTGGCTTATGGTCCCAAGGTGGCTCACCCAGCCTTAGTCAATGGGGGGATGGTTACAGCTTCTGAAACCAGTCAGGTCGGTTCCCAACATGCAAGTAATATATTTCAGACTGTCATGCTCTCTTCATAAAACTGAAGTTAACAGCTTTTCTCTGCACTGTACACTGCCAGTTGTCGCAGAATGTGCCTGCATGTAGCCTGTGTATCATACACATTGTGGAATGACTAGAGTTCATTCAAAATCATCCCAAATGTCTGAGTGGGATGATTTTTGTTGCCCACAGTTGTCAAATCTGGCCAACCAAAAAACACAAGTCAGGACCACATAAATGGCATAACGAACTCTTTGAAAGTTATAGTCCATGTGCTTTTTTATATGCAGAATGGCAACAGGGCAGCAAGGAAAAGGGCAGAGTGATTTGTATGGGAGGTGGAAATTCATAAAATTGAACAACCACAGCCAGTGGAGCGTACATTCGGCAGGATGAAAAACCATGAGACAGGATGAAAAACCATGAGAAAACCTGCAATCGCTGGTTCACTTAACCCTTCTAAAAGTATGCAAGGTTTATTTTCTACCACTCACGTTACAGAGATAAAAATGGAGTCTCACAGAGATGAAGGAATATTCCCAGGACACAGATTGGATGTTGGCAGACTTATCTTGAGCTGAGGGGATGTCCAGTGCCCACCTCCTGTAAAGCTGGTCCAGAATGTGTTTGGTGGTGTTGAGTGACACTGAAGTGAACAGGGAGGTGATATAACCACAGGTGGCAAACACAAGGCCCACAGGCCGATTCTGGCCCCCAGCCTTCTTTTAACTGGCCTGACATCCTGTTTCCACCCAGCGGCAGTGCCGAGCTGAATCACCTTCATTAAGGAGTAGATATGTTTATACAGTCCTAAAATTATCTTTGGCCCTTTGAACGCCACCAGGAGGCTGATGTGGCCCCAGGTGAAAATGAGTTTGGCACCCCTAATGTAAAGGCTGGTACCATAGACACTATGGAACACTTTGCACCGTTATCACTTCCAAAGGACCCTGAAGGTGCAAGAAGACTCATCCAGAAAACCTCCAATGTCCCTCCAGACTTTCTCCAAGCTTTACTCATTATTACACTTAAGAAGATTTATATGCAAAAGAGCAAGAAATGAGTAAGATACCTATGGTTCCTGGCAACTTCTCACCTCAATGACCAAAACTTTCTAGGTCAGCAACTGGGGCCACACTCGTTTTCATAATGTCCCATAAGGGAGGCCACTTGCCACAGTGATGCAATCCTACAGTGCCACTGGAGCGGCACATGATTCAACTCAATTCAGTCTTTATGATATTTTCATGTTTGGCTCAGTACATTCATTCAGAGGGAGATGCTGTTAGAAAGACATGCATGTGAGATCATTTCATATGTTTACCTACAGCCTGATTCCAAACAGAATATGCTGTAGCTGTCACACTGTCATGAGCTCTCTATGATGGTGGCTACTTTCTTCAGTCCAGCCTGACATGAATGTATCATTCTTTTAAATTTAAATAACCCTTGTGTACAGGTCTTCCCATGCTATCACAGTGGTCATGGGTGAGCACTTGTTTCAATGACACTTTGAGTCACCTGTCAGGTGTTTGGTAGAAAAAAATTAGTTTTTCCTTCTCGGTCACCCTACAGATTCTTTCCTTGGAACAGGCTATCTCTCATTCTGCAGAATCTTGAAGTATTTGGGACTTGTAGAAATCTGGATCTCCCTAATGACTACTGCAAAACTCAGTTTAAAGTAAAACAAATAGTACCTTAATTTGAACTCAAGAGGATTGTCATTGGGTGTGTTGTTCCTGTGCACTGTCTCTGCATTAGGAAGGAAAGACATTCTCTTGATTTTTCCCTCTATTTCAGAGGGAGATCAAGTCTCAGAGCTTAACAAAATGTGGTTCATCCAGACTTTAAGGTGTATGTAGTTCTAGTCTGTGGTTCCTTGAGCAGCCATGTTAAATCTCCAGGCCTCTCTTTTCTGAATTCTATCATCTCTAAGACTCTCTTTTCTCATTTCTATAAGCAGGTTGTTTGTCATGGACTCACTGGAAAAATGGTCTTAATACAGACTACTCACACAGGGAGGTGTGTTGTTGTTCAGCTAACAGAAACGCCATGAAATGAATAATTTTCCAACACCACTAAATTCACATTATACATTTATAGCTTGCATATTTTCATCTTGTGCACAGGTGTTTTTCCAAACATGCCCCTGAAGGGCTGGGTGTTCCTGGACAAGCCCTAGAAGTTTATTCTTCTGGTGGTTCATGGTGATGTGCCTAGTATTCTGTCCCTTTCTCTATCACATATTGTAAAAATGGTATCAGCTAGTCCATGGATGAGGCTTGCACACTGAGGGCTGTGCAGAAGGCATAATGCAGAAGTGCCTGTAGTGTCCATGGTTCCAAATCTAATGTGGCAGAAACACTGTTTACATGACTACCTACCTCTTTTACTGTTTCTCACATTCTACAGCACCCAGCACTCCTTGATCAGTGTTTCACTAGGTGAGCACTGGCAAAGTCCTTGGCACATGGTGAGTCTGCCCATTTCTAGATTGTGTCCTGGGGTTTACCCCTCATCTCTCTGAGCCTCAGTTTGCTTCTCTGAAAAACTGGTGTTCGAGAAGATATTTTGTATAGATTTGGATGGATCTATTGGATCAGTCCCAGCAGGTGCTTACCTGGTGACAGGGTCCTGCAGGCTCTACTGCTGAACATGCTGTGCTTGTTCAGCTTTATGAATTTCCACTCACTCATGAATAGCCTTCTGCCCCCATCTTCACTTGCCTGTTGCCATTCAAGTTTGGAGAAAGGCCTACAAACCAAACTGCCAAGGAGTCTGAGATGCCTTTTATCGGGTCCTGGTTTTCTTTTAGTGTGGCCCAATGAGAGATCTCTAGGGCCGGCAGAAAAGGCCCAGGCCTGCTCAGATACTTGGCATAATTTTGGGTGCAGTCCATTCATTCAGCTCTGTATCTGATGCAGTTTATTCAGGGCAGCCCTCCTGACACACTTATTGCTCTTCAGTTTCGGTCAGAGAACCAAACAGTCAAATTACACATCATGTGAGGTCTCCCCCACATATGTCCTAGAGGACATTTCCATATCATTGTTTGCATGTGGAGGAATTTCCCACATATGGAGCTGGATGATGGATCACAAGACCACAGAAATAGGTTAGTGCTGTTTGAATCCAGAGGAGGGGCCTCCTATTTTTACACTTCAGGGGCTGGGGAGGAGAGAATGGCATTGTGGGTGAGGAGGGCCTGGTAATACCCTTTATTTCGTCCAACCCCTTTCTAAGATTTTATTTTTTTCACTTCAGCTTCTGGCCTGTCCCTGATGTCTTCTCACCATCACCCTCACCATCTTAATCCTGTGCCACACAGTGGACCTGGGGCTAGACTCTGTAAAGTTCAGAACCTCAGAGCCAGTTGTACAGACACTGCTGACAGCCCCTTGCTCACAGTCCCCTAATAGTCTATTCCAGCTTTCTCCTTAAGCTCTTTGAATCGCCTTCCTACATTTTTAATAAGATGTGGATGCCTGAGGAAGCACATAGTTCCAGGTTGAAAACTTGGAAAAGCCACAGATAAGTGCTGTGACTTTACAGCAGTTACACTGCCTTCCACTTTACTGCTCTGAAATGCCGAGATGAAAAAGCACTATATCACCTGAGACAAATTAAAATGAAAAATATAACCTAAGAAAATATGGTATGAAGGACAAGCAGTTATAAGAAAAACCTTGCTGCTTAACACAGATCTAGTTAAAAGCAGAAATAATCTTCCCCCAAACATTTAAATTTACCCCAGAAGAAATAAAAACCAACCAAACAAGTTAGTAGAAAATATAATAAAAACCAGAGCCTAGATAAACAAAATAAAAATACAATGGAGAACACTATAAAAGTAAAGGCTGATTCTATAAACATGCATAAAAATTACAAGCTCTTAGTAATATTTACTCAGCAGGGGAATAAAAAGAGAACACAAAAACAAGTTTAAAATTTTAAAAAATCTCAAACAGCCCTACGGATGAGCAGAAGAATCATTATGGAGCACAGCAAACAAATAATAGCAACAAATTAGTCAATGTAGAAAACATTAACTATTCAAAACACAGACCTCCCCAAGGCTAACACAGGAAGAAACTGAAAACCTGAAAGTCACAGGCTGTTGTATACTAAGTGTAGTTGGAAAGAAATGAAACAATTGTTGCAACATTTACCCCACGCACCCCGCCTCCACCTTCCTTCCCACTTCCCCTGGCAAAAGCAGAACCTGCCCTTGTGCTAAATATTAGAAAAGCAAACAGGTAAGTGTGGACTGTATGGTCAACTGGTCGACCTGGGTGCCTGGGCAACCGTCACCCAGGCAGCCAGACACCCCCTTGTGAAGTCATCAGCTTTGGGTAGCAGAAGCCAGAGACCCCAGCCTGGGCGCCTGGGCTGCTGGTGGACTGGGTCGCAGATGGAAAGAGGAGATGGCAGGCAAGACAGGAAGGGTGCCAGCCTGCATCACCTGCAGGGTGGCTCCCTGTGCTCCCTGAACTCGCATCAAGGCTTTGCAGAAAGCAGTGGAGAAAAATCAAGTCCAACAGCCGGGACCCAGGCGTGCCCCCTGCCCCAACCCGCCTCAGCCTATGTGAATCTCCAGGCACCGCCGGGCCGTCCCCTCCCTCTGAACCAGACTCAGAAAAACGGGGCAAGACCGTCTCCCTAGGTGCCCGGGACCCAGGCGCACAGGCGGGAGGGCCCAGTGGTCCGCAGGCGGCCACTGGCGGGCTGGGGCCGGGGGCGGTCTCTGCACGGCACGGCAGCGGGACTTGGAACAATTCCCCAGAGGCGCGGCGCTCAGCCGGCCGGACCCCAAGGACCGGAAGGGCAAAGGCGGGCGGTGCATGGCGTCCTGTCCTCCACCCCAAAAGCCCCGAGAGAGTCTGCACCTCCTCCGGAGCAGGCGGGAGCCACCGCCCTCTCGCTTCTCCCAGCGGAACTCCTCCCTCACTCGGTCCCTGCACTGAAGCAGGAGGGGCAGCGCCTGCGAGTGCTGCTCTCCCGGACCGACCGGGGCAGCTGGACGCGGGGGCCGCCTGCCCCTCGAGAGTGCTGCAGGCCCAGTCTCCAGGGAACAGGCTGAGCGCCCACGCCCAGGCATCGCCGGCACCGTCCCGCCAGCACAGGCGGCCGGCTGGAAGTCCGCCGCCTGCACCGAGGCCACCTCGCCTCCTTCGCGGTTCCTGAAGGAAGGAACAACGTCCAAACAGCCGGCAGGGGCGCCCGACAACGGGGCGCCAACATCCCCGGGAGGCTAGGGGATCCCGGGAAGGGAAAG
This sequence comes from Phyllostomus discolor, assembly GCF_004126475.2. Classification (NCBI taxonomy): domain Eukaryota; kingdom Metazoa; phylum Chordata; class Mammalia; order Chiroptera; family Phyllostomidae; genus Phyllostomus; species Phyllostomus discolor. The sequence goes on along the minus strand of NW_023397489.1, from coordinate 378,915 downwards.
GGTCCCCGACGCCTTCCCAGAGGACCCAGCTCTTCCCCACTCACCCGGGATCCCATCTCTCAGCCCACGGGGTCGGCCGGGTGTTCACCTCGGAGCTCCGGGCAAGCACGTTGGGGACCTGGCAGCAGCAGCGGGACTTGGAAAATCTTCAGCTCTAGGGTGGCAGCAGCCAAAAGAGGGGACTCGCTGGGCATCAGGGATTTGAAAGCGCTCCCTCAAGTCTGAAGCGGCAGGACCAAGCTTCCCAGTGAGACCCCAGCTATTCCCGGGGTCCCAGGAGAACCTAGGAAAATGTTTGTGCCTGAGCACTGAAAAACCTAAACAGGCGAGTATTCACGAGGCTGCAAAGTGTGAACTTTTTATCGTTTTTCTTTTACTTATCCTTTTTTTAAACATTGATTTTATTTGGGCCACATTAATAAAGCCATATAGATTTTAAAGTAAAGTAAAATAAATAAAATAAAATAAAGTAAAATAGAGAATTCTTGTATAGATCTTCTAAAACCAAAACGCCCAAGTAGATTTTTAAGTCTACATCTCAAAGAACCATCACCTGTACAGTGTATGCAGTCCTCACTGCAGAAAGTATAAGGTCTCTCTTCCTCCCCACTTGGTTTCCTCTCTTGTCTTTGTTTTCCTCCACCTGGCCCTAAATCTGTCATTCCCAACACAGGAAGGGCATCTTTCCAAGGCATGAAAACAAAATCTGGAAGCCAAGCGGGCACTAATCGATAAACCTGACCACATACACATTTAAGAGAAGTCTGTCTGCACATACCCCAACACAACCCAAGGGTGACAAGGGGATGGATGCAGAGAACATTGGCATAATGCCAGTTGGTTCTGGAATTCAGCATTACTTATCTCAACCACAGCAATCACAATATTGAGGGAAATTGGGGGATTATGTGTGTGTTTGAATTAAGGTAAACAAATGATGAAATGTTCCAGGAAACTTAATCAATCCAGCCCTGTCTGGGTAGCTCTGTTGGTTACAGCATCATCCCTATACACCAAGGTTGCAGGTTTGATCCACAGTCAGGACATAAGACACATACAAAAATTGACCAAAGAATGCCTAAATAAGTAGAGCAGCAAACTGATGTTTCTCTTTCACTGTCTCTCTTTCTTCACTTCTGTCTTCAAAATCAATAAATGTATAAAATATTTTTCTTTAAATAATTTTACTGTTGTTCAATTATGGTTGTCTGCATTTACCTGCCACCACTCCCCCCCATCCCACCCCAGCATCCCTGCCACCCTCCCCTGATACCAACCCCCCTGGTTTTGTCCATGTGTCCTTTATAGTTGTTCCTGAAAACCCTTCCACCCCTCACCCCATTATCCCCTCCCTCTTCCCCTCTGGATACTGTCCGATGGTTCTTAACTTCAATGTCTCTGCTTGTATTTTGCTTGCTTGTTGGTTTTGTTGATTAGGTTCCCCTTAAAGGTGAGATCATATGGTATCTATCCCTCAGTGCCAGGATTATTTCACTTAGCATAATGCTCTCCAGTTCCACCCACACTGTCCCAAAGGGTAGGATCTCCTTCTTTCCTTCTGCAGCGTAGATTTCCATTGTGTAAATGTAACATAGGTTTTTGATCCACTCATTTACTGATGAGCACATACGTGGCTTTCAACACTTGGCTTTGTAAATTGTGCTGCTATGAACATTGGGGTGCATGGGTTCTTTTGGATTGGTGTTTCAGGGTTCTTAGGATGTAATCCCAGCAGTGGAAATGCCAGGTCAAAAGGCAGTTCCATTTTTAGTTTTCTGAGGTAATTCTGAACTATTTCCACAGTGGCTGCAGAAGTGTGCACTAGGGTTCCTTTTTCTCCACATCCTCCCCAATGCTAGTTGTTTGTTGATTTGTTCATAATGGCCATTCTCACTGGTGTGAAGTGGTATCTCACTGTGGTTTTAATTTTCATCTCTTTGATGGCTATGTTACAGGGTGCAGCCAAGAGGGGGGCCCCAAATAGGCATTTGAAATGGGGTCCAGAACTTAAGGTGTCCAGGAGATTTTGGGATGTCTCCATCCCCCCCCCCCCGCCCAGGGTGTGGGTTGGGGGAAGGGACAAATGGAGCAGGGCCATTGAGAGCTGTTTAGCATAGCAACAGCCTTGCAGCTAAGCTCTGGCATGGTCATTTGGCATATCTATAACCTTTGACTGGTTGCATAGATAGGTTAAGTAGCTGTGATCAGCTTTAAGCCAGGGGAATGGAAGTAACTTCCCCACCCAGATGTAACTGGAGGGGCGGGTCCCCTGAGTTACAGTGCCTGTGTGGGAGCTCAGAGAGGATTGGCTCCAGGACATGGGGCCACCCCTGCCCAGACTCATGATGGCAGCCCAGTAAAGCTGGAAGGATACGAGTTCTGGCATGTGAAGCCGAGTGTGGGAGGAGTCGGAAATGGGGCTGCAGAAGAAGATTGGTGCAGGGGATTTAAACCCAGATGAGGCAGCCATTGGGGGAGAACCACGTGGCCTTGACAGAGTGGAGACTCCTACAGCCCTGAGAGGAAGAGAACCATGCCCAGCCCTGAGGAGAGAACCACACGTCTTTAGCAGAGTGGAGACTCCCACATCCCAGAGAGAGGGAACCATGGGGCAGCCCTGGAGGAGAGAACCACGCGGCCTGGCAGAGTGGGGACCCCCGCCCCCCCCCCGCAGCTTTAGAAGGGGAAACCACCACCTGGTTTTAGCAGAGATCCCGGCGACTCAGCCGAGGGTGCCGGGAATCCAGGGAGGTCTCCCAGTCAAGAGGGATTACTAACTGAGAAGAACTAGAGGACTGCCTGAGCCATGGACTTCTATTTCCTTTCCTGAGATACGGTACTCTGGACTGGGCAAAGGGGGAAGGAAGGAAGGACTGTGTCTGTTTGTGGGTGTTTTAAGGGACTTTGGGATTTTTGATAAAGACATTAGGTCACTACTTTAAGTTAGTATAGCATTAAATAAACATTTCCTTTCCTTTTCACGAATCTCTGGCATTGAGAGACGTCTTTCCTAGGGCGGCAGACATAACGGACCTGGGGCCTTCTTTCAATAATAGTGTATCATCCCATGCCCCCCTTGTTGTGTTCTGAAACAGTTTTTTGGCGACCACGAAGGGACGATAATTGTCCGTGGCAGACTGACCCCCTCAGGTGCGAGAGAGTGATACTTCAGAGTTTTCCCAGTCTCGAGAATTCCTCTGCACTCCTCCTGAGGGCATCGGCCGCCTATCACGCCTGGAAAGGTGGAAAGGAAACAAAACGGGGAGGGAGCAGAGATGTGAAAGTGTTTTGGTTGAAAACTTGGTTTCTGAGTGCCTTTTTTTTCTTGGAATAATGGAGCTGGAATTGTGGGCAATAGCTGGGAAAATACCCGGTGTTTACGCTGTCTGTATGCTTCTAGCTTTGAATTTTTGCTTGCTTTGTTGGAACTTTTGCTTGCTTTGTTGGAACTGTAAGAGTATTTCTGAGCGGGTCCCTAAGTGGAGCACATTGGGTAGAATCCTACGGGATTGGGAGAACTACTGTGCTAAGTCGACATACAAGAATCCCTTGACTAAGCAGTTAATGGTGTATGATTGTAACACGGTGTGGCCTACTTATGTTTTGGGTGATGAGCTGAGATGGCCAGTGAATGGTTCTTTGAGTTACTGCATCATTGCTAGATTGAAACAGTATTGCAGGCGGTATGAACTATCGGAAGAGTTATATTATCTTAAAGCATTTATACTATGGCACAACAACTTTGTGCCAGAGACAGAGAAGCGTGTGATGGTCCAGAAGGGAAAAGTGGTCTCAGAACCCCTCCCTGATAGTGGAACACAGGAAGGGAGAGAGAAGGAGGAGATAAACCTCATTAATGCTCTGAACCCAGGGAATGGGGGCTCGCAGGCAGGGGGAACTCCAGTGGTGCTGGAACCTCCCCAAGAGGCGGGGGGCCTCCACGACTCCCCAGCCCTTGCAGGTGGGAGAGGTCTCCACCACAGATCCGCAAGTTTGCTCCTCTAGCCATCCCCACCAGCATGTGGGAGGGGACCCCTTGGCTCTGGAAACCAGAGCCGCCGGCAGTTGCCATCTTTACAGGTGGGCACATCCTGCGTTCTGCTGCCACCTTCACAGGTGGGCGGGGCCTGCGCTTGGCCTGCTGGGGCTGCAGCCCACCCTCCGCAGTGGGTGGGGTTTAGCCCCCAGGCTCTGCCTCTGCCCTCACAGATGGGCGGTGCCTTCCAGGCCTCTTTGAGTCCCCAAGCCGAGCCACGCTGCCCCAGCAGGCATGCGTGGCCTGCCTTTGGCCTGCTCCGGCTGCGGCCCACCCGCAGGGGGTGGGGGTCAGCCCCAGAGTCCCGCCACCACCTTCACAGGGGGGAGGGGCCTATGCACTGCCTGCCTCTGGGGCACCCAAGCCCCAGTGGGTGGGGGTCGGCTCTGGAGCTCTGCTGCCACCCTCACAGGTGGGTGGGGCCAGCGCCTTGCTTGCTCTGCCGGCAGCCCAGCCGCAGGGGGTGCGGGTTGGCTCTGGAGTCCCTGTGCCTCAGCAAGTGGGAGGCGCCTGTGCTTTGCCTCTGCCCAGCCCCCTGCGGGTCCAGGGCGTGTCTGTGGGGCACTGCCCTCTGCAGGTGGGAGGAGCCTGGCCCCCTCTGCAGGGTGAGGCCTTGGGGCACCACCCTCGGCAGGTGGGAGGGGCCTCTAAGAGGGCACCACCTTCACAGCTGGTGGAGGTTTGTACACCTCCAGCCTCACACGGGATGAGAACTACCACTGCTGGGGTACCTCCCCCTGCACAGGCAGTGGGAGCCACCTCAGTACTGTCTCCTCCCATAACTGGCCCTGAAGTGGAGATTGCAGAGCCAACTGCTTCACCTCCACCTGCTGAGGAATGTGTCTCACCCCCCAGAACTCGCCAGGGCACCTCCTATAACCGGGGAGCCTCCAAAGGTGTAGCCAGCCAGTACCCTTTGAGGCAATACCCAATAGGCAGAACAAATGAAGAAGGCCAGCCCGCTGGTTACTATTGGGCTCATACTCCGTTCTCCACTTCCGACTTGCTGAACTGGAGGAATGCCAGTCCCTCATATAGGAGTGATCCTCAGAAGATGGCAGATGTGATTGCCTCTATTTTTGCCACTCACCACCCAAACTGGGCAGACATACAGGCCCTCCTGAACATTTTGCTCACAGCAGATGAAAGACGGTTGGTTCTAAGTAGGGCTGATCAGGAGGCCCAGCGTCTCCGCGATGAGGACACCGAGGGAATTCTTAACCCAGTGGAGGCAATTCCTCGGATGGACCTTAAGTGGGACCTGAATAGCAGAGATGGCTTAACCTCTTTGAGACACTATAGAAGGTGCATATTGGAAGGACTTAGGAAAGGAGTGCCCAAGCAGAGGAGTCTGAATATGATACAGGCTCTCCAGCAGAAGCCAGATGAGGATCCTTCTGAATTTTTAGAAAGGATCTATCAGACATATAGGAAGTACACTGATGTTGATCCAGAGGCACCAGAGAACGTGAGAATGGTAAACATGACTTTTATTGGGCAGAGTGCTCCGGATATCAGGAACCAACTTCAGCGTGTAGACGGAGTAGTGGGAATGAGCTCCTCCCAGCTGGTGGACATAGCATTTAAAGTCTACAATGCCTGGGAAGCAGGGAAGGCAAAACAGGCCACAGTGTTTTTGGAGTTAGCCCAGGGAAACCAAAAGAAGTGGGGCCCTGGGGCAGAAAAGAGAAACTCATCGAATGCCTGCCACTGGGCCAGAGGCAAAAGGGGCCCTACGGAGAAGAAAGGTGCACTAGGCCGTAATCAATGTGCCTGTTGCAAGGAAGAGGGGCACTGGAGGAATGAGTGCCCACATCGCAAAATGGAAAGTAAGAATCCAAGTCGAATGATGGTGAAGCAAGAGATGGAGGATGACAAGGAATGAGGAGGCCCAGAAGCTCCATTGGACATCTCAAAACCCCTCCGAGTTTCTGCTTTAGGTACACCCCCTCTGGACTTGGAGCTTGAGGCACAAATTAAGCAATATGTACAGCATTTAGGGAAGACGCTAACCATTTTGCACAAGTTTGCTCATTGTAGGTCTGTCTACCCCTCTGATGAGCCCTTGCACCCATCCCAGCCAGGAGACCAGGTCCTACTAAAGACCTGGAAGAGCCAAGGCCCTGAACAGCAGCTGTCTGAACAATGGACTGGTCCCTATGATGTCCTGTTGACAATGCATTCCTCCCTGAAGCTGATGGGAATTAAGCCCAGGATTCACCACACACAGGTAAAACGGGCACCGCCGAAGGGAGACAAAGACCCTACTGCTGCAGCTGAGGCAGAAAGGGAAAACTGGACCTGCACTCCGGAGGAAGGTCTGAAATTCCTCTTCCGGAAAGAGACAACAAATCCCGGTACAGGGTGACAGTGTCTGTCATGTCATAAAAGTGTGTATAAAGCTAGAGACTTTTAGCTGTCATGTACTGAGTTTAAGTATAGTCCTTCCCAGTGTGGGAAAGGAACCAGGATTAAAAGAGAATGATGGTTAAATCTGAATAAGTAAAATTATGTGTAAAGGTTGTGAAAGTTTTAAACCTGGAGTAAAGAAAACCTGAACTACCTGTTGCCGGTTTCATGGGAAAAGAGCAAATTTCTCACATTGGTGTTGTTTCTGATCAGAAACCTGTATTTGAGGACCTGTGAAAGGTCATCTGTAACCGGTTGGGGAGCATGCCTTTGCCACTTGGGACCCAGGAAGGGTCATTTGGGGCTGATGAGTGTTGGGAACTGCCCTGACTGGTATCAGAAGCTGAAACCCCCACCTAGGCTAAGGCTAAGGGAACGCCCTTGGAACTGTAAGCCAGCAAGGAGACAAAAGCTTATCTCCCTGGCAGGAATGCTGCTTCTGCTGCTTTATTCATAACTGAACCCCAAAAAGCTTGGTCGGTTAGCCAAAGACGGGTAAGATTCCCCACGGGGGGAACGACCTAAGACAGGCACGATCACTTTGGGAGGCCCCCCAAAAGAAGGACTTGGGGGGCTGCAGCAAAAGGGGGTGATGGACCCTCGCTCCTCGGCTTTGACATAGCCTGAGTTCTCATCGTCTGGGAGAAAATCTCCTTATTGCCTTAGTTCCCGTGCTAAGCCTGAAACAATGACAGGGTGGTGCAGCTCTGTGCTGAAAAGAGCGGATTCCCTGGGTGATCAGGCCTAAGAAAGAACATGTAAATTCCTGTGAAACCTTCTTTGTTTAGAATGCTCTCAGTTGAATGAGAGGGGTCCAAGGAGGAAGTTTGTTCCTCAAAATCTTACAGCTCTTTGACCCCGACTCAATAGACCAGCAGAGTTCCTTGTTTTCTATAGTTCCTTACTTCCCCCTAATGAGTACTGTACTTTACCTGAATTATTATGCAAAATGAGCCCAATAAAAGCAGGTATGGACGGTAAATCAGGGCCCTCCCCACTAGGGGGGGTGGCCATTTCGTCCCTACTTCCCCACAGAAACTAGTTTGTCTGTGTGCATGCATGTTTGTTTCTTGCGTGTTTTTCGGCGAGCCATCCACAGCGTTGTGTGGTCACTGCTGGCCGGTGACCCATGCGCAACAGACGAGTGCTTCAGCCAGAGGCAAAGGGGGCATGTCTCTGCCATGAGACTGGATCGGAAGAGAGCAAGTCTCTGCCATTGGTGTTGTTTCTGATCAGAAACCTGTATTTGAGGACCTGTTTAAGGTCACCTGAAGACCTAGGGAAAGGTCACCTGTAACCGGTTGGGGAGCATGTCTTTGCCACTTGGGACCCAGGAAGGGTCATTTGGGGCTGATGAGAGCTTCAGCCAGAGGCAAAGGGGGCATGTCTCTGCCAAGAGACCGGACCTGAAGGAGCATGTCTCTGTGAGGCACCAATAGACGCATTGGTGCAAGAAAATGCTTCTACCTGTGTATTATTCTGGAACGCTATGTTTGGATTTTGCTCTGTATCTGCTCTGCAAAAGAAATTGAAGATTCCAGCGAAGGTTAAAACTGTACACTCTGCTGGAAAGTGCACAGGGGAAAGTGTAAGATGTGTAAATGAAGAAGGCATATGAAAGAAAGATGAGAGGGTTTGTGAATGTTGCAGAAGGTCTGTGGAAGTGAAAGTTTTGAGAAGCCTGGTGGATATCAGAAGGAAAAGGATTTTCCTTCACGCTTTGTATTTTTCTCTCTACCTGATCCCTCCAGAATTTGGCATTCTGAAAGAGTGAGTGAAGACATAAGGTTTCTTTGCATAAAACCAATAAGACCAGTCGTGAATAGTGGTTTTGTTCACCAAGACTTTGACTGGAATGGCACGCCTGAAGGAGGCATGTATGGGTTCTGGTCGTCACCAGAAAGCCCTGAGGAACTAGGATTGACTTGTGAAGCTAGCGTAAGCCCACAAGAAAAGCCTGGTACTTTGGTTGGTTGTGCAGTTCATGGCAGTCTTTCCAGGGAAGGAACGAAGGTTGCTTTCATGAAAGATGGCCAAAAAGAAACCTGTGGGCACAATGGAGGCCTCAAGGATCTGAGTGAAACAACTGGTACAGGCGAAGCCAGATGTCGGATGTGTGGCTCTGCTTCTGTGCCCCAAGGGGAAGACTGAGAAGTCAATCTAAAGGCTCCCTATGTCAGTTCCAGCAAGGTAGACTCAAGAATCATAAGTGATCCAGGCTGCTCTTGGTGTGTTTATGCAAACGAACAGTCAAAATTAAAAGTGGGACTCAAAGTAGTCCCTTTAATAACAGTGAGGGTGATCTTAAGGAGAAAAATTATAGTTCAAAAAAATCACAATGCTTAGTATTGGATATCAAAATGGTGCAGCTAACTGTCTTGAAAGTTTGTATTCATTTGAAAGTTGAAACTGAGTTTGTAATATCACCAAAGATGTACAATTTACCAGTACGGAGGACCTGTGAAATTGCTATTGCTAAATGTTATTGCAGGAAGAACCTTGCAATTGAAGGTCTTCCCAAAAGACAGTCTCACAGGCACAGAGACTGGTTTGGGGATTGTTGTGTGAATTAACCTGTATGTTCTTCTGTTTTCATAGGGCATATGCCTATGACTTCAATACCTGAGTAATTGGTTGAATGAGTGAATGAATATAAACCTCGCTTAAGGAGCCCATTTTCATCATCACCCCCTGAGACTCAATGGTTTGGCTGAACTAAGTGGTTGGGTTGATGAATGGTTTGGGCAGTCTGTGGGCTTCACTTTAGAGCTAATTTTGCCTTTTCTGTCTCGATGGATTGGACAGAAAAGGGCCCAGATATCTGAAAAGAGGGAAATCCTAACATATTCCCCTCAGCCCGAGTGACGTATAGTGGGCCACAAGAGTTTCGGATAGGTGTAGCAGGCCTTGTACACCTTCCTCCAGATAACCCATTCTTTACTTAAGTTCCTGCCTTTGTCATTTAGTGGTTATGATTTAATTGTGCCTTCCAACTCTTTCCAAATCTGTCACCTCCAGAATATGACCAGGACGCCAATGGTCCAGTAATGCCAGCCTTTGGACACCGAGCCTACGACTTCCTGGTGACAGCCAACTGACCAGGATTCTGTAAGGTCCTTCCCCTTGCAGGAAGGACTCCCTCCATGCTGCACCCCACCCCCCTTTCAGGGTACCCCTGACCCATGGGTGGGTAAAACAACGTCCATTTTCCAGCAGGAAGCAGTTATAAGAAGATGAGATCTTCGTCCATTGTCCTTTAAAAGAATTTAAAGTGGGTGTATATCTGAAAGGAGGGATTGTTACAGGGTGCAGCCAAGAGGGGGGGCCCAAATAGGCATTTGAAATGGGGTCCAGAGCTTAAGGTGTCCAGAAGATTTTGGGATGTCTCCATCCCCCCCCCCCCCCCCCCCCGGGTGTGGGTTGGGGGGAGGGACAAATGGAACAGGGCCATTGAGAGCTGTTTAGCATAGCAACAGCCTTGCAGCTAAGCTCTGGCATGGTCGTTTGGCATATCTATAACCTTTGACTGGTTGCATAGATAGGTTAAGTAGCTGTGATCAGCTCTAAGCCAGGGGAATGGAAGTAACTTCCCCACCCAGATGTAACTGGGGGGGCGGGTCCCCTGAGTTACAGTGCCTGTGTGGGAGCTCAGAGAGGATTGGCTCCAGGACATGGGGCCACCCCTGCCCAGACTCATGATGGCAGCCCAGTAAAGCTGGAAGGATACGAGTTCTGGCATGTGAAGCCGAGTGTGGGAGGAGTCGGAAATGGGGCTGCAGAAGAAGATTGGTGCAGGGGATTTAAACCCAGACACGGCAGCCATTGGGGGAGAACCACGTGGCCTTGACAGAGTGGAGACTCCTACAGCCCTGAGAGGAAGAGAACCATGCCCAGCCCTGAGGAGAACCACACGTCTTTAGCAGAGTGGAGACTCCCGCATCCCAGAGAGAGGGAACCACGCGGCAGCCCTGGAGGAGAGAACCACGCGGCCTGGCAGAGTGGGGACCCCTGCCCCCCCCCCCGCAGCTTTAGAAGGGGGAACCACCACCTGGTTTTGGCAGAGATCTCAGCGACTCAGCCAAGGGTGCCGGGAATCCAGGGAGGTCTCCCAGTCGAGAGGGATTACTAACTGAGAAGAACTAGAGGACTGCCTGAGCCATGGACTTCTATTTCCTTTCCTGAGATACGGTACTCTGGACTGGGCAAAGGGGGAAGGAAGGAAGGACTGTGTCTGTTTGTGGGTGTTTTTAGGGACTTTGGGATTTTTTTGATAAACACATTAGGTCACTATTTTAAGTTAGTATAGCATTAAATAAACATTTCCTTTCCTTTTCACGAATCTCTGGCATTGAGAGAAGTCTTTCCTAGGGCGGCGGACATAACGGACCCGAGGCCTTCTTTCAATAATAGTATATCATCCCAGGCCCCTCTTGTTGTGTTCTGTAACAGCTAGACATGCTGAGCACCTTTTCATATGCCTCTGGGCCCTCTGTAGGTCCTTCTTGGAGAAGCGTCTCTTCAATTCTCTTGCCCATTTTTTAATTGGGTTGTTTGCCTTGTTGGAGTGGAGTTGTGTGAGTTCTTTATATATTTTGGAGATGAAATCCTTGTCTGAGGTATCATTGGCAAATATGTTTTCCCATATAGTTCGTTCTCTTTTCATTTTCATGCTCTTTTCTTTAGCCATACAGCAACTTTTTAATTTGATGAGTTCCCATTTGTTTATTCTTTCCTTTATATCCCTTGATCTAGGATGTAAAACACCTGTACTCAGAAAACTACACAACACTGAAGAAAGAAAATAAGGAAGACACAAACAAATGGAAGCATGTACCATGCTCATGGATTGGAAGAATTAGTACCATCAAAAAGTCCATACTACCCTAAGCAATTTATAGACCCAACACAATCCCTATTAAAGTACCGATGACACATCTCACAGATATAGAACAAACATTTCAAAAATGTGTATGGAACCATAAATGACCCAGAATAGCTGCAACAATTTTGGGAAAGAAGAACCATGTAGGAGGGATCACAGTTCCTCATATCACACTGTCTCACAAGGCTACTGTAATCAATACAACTTGGATCACTAAAAGCATAATTCTAAGGATCATTGAATCCAGGAACTGGTTCTTTGAAAAGATAAACAAAATTGACAAGCCTGTAAGCAGGCTCATCAGGCAAAAAAGGGAGAGGACCCAAATAAACAGAATCAGAAATGAAAGAGGAGAGATTACAACTGACACCACAGAAATACAAAGGATTGCAAGAAATTACTATGAAGAACTATATGGCAAGAAATTTGAAAACCTAGGTGAAATGGACAAATTTCTAGAAAAATACAATGTTCCAAAACTCAATGAAGAAGAAGCAGAAAGCCTGAACATACCAATAACAGCTGATGAAATTGAAGTGGTAATCAAAAAACTCCCCACACACAAAAGCCCTGGACCAGACAGTTTCACAGGAGAATTCTACAAAGCATTTAAGGAAGAACTAATCCCTATCCTTCACAGGCTATTCCAAAAAATCCAAAATGATGGAACACTCCCAAACTCTTTTTATGAAGCCAGCATCATCCTCCAGATAAAGACACAACAAAGAAAGAAAACTTCAGGCCAATATCGGTGAAGAACATAGACGCTAAAATCCTCAACACAATATTGGCAAACTGCATCCAACAATACATTAAAAAGATCATACACCATGACCAAGTGGGATTCATCTCAGGGATGGGAAGATGGTAAAATATTCACAAGTCAATAACTGTAATACATCACATAAAACGAAGAACAAAAATCACATGATCATACCAATAGATGAGGAAAAAGCATTTGATAAAGTACAGCACCCATGTATGATAAAAACACTCAGCAAAGTAGGAATAGAGGGAGCATTCCTCAACATAATAAAGACCACATAGGAGAGACCTACAGCCAACATCATACTCAATGGGCAAAAACTAAAATCTTTTCCACTAAGATTGGGAACAAGACAAGGTTGTCCACTTTAATCACTTCTATTCCGTATAGTATTGCAAGTTTTAGCCACATTGTTCAGACAAGAAAAGGAAATAAAAGGCATCCAAATCGGAAAGGAGGAAAGAAAACTGTTATTGTTTGCAGATGATATGCTAGTGTACATAGAAAATTCTATAGACTCCACCAAAAAACTGCTCTACCTAGTAAATGAATTTGGGAAAACTGTGAGATACCAAGTCAATATCCAGAAATCAAAGCATTTTTGTATACCAACAATGAAATAGCAGAAGCAGAATTCAGGAAAAAAAATCCCATTCCATGTAGCAAAAAGAAAAATAAAATATGTAGGAATAAACCTAACCAAGGAGGTAAAAGACCTGTATCGGAAAGCTATAGAACACTAAAGAGAGAAATCAAGGAAGACACAAACAAATGGAAACATATACCGTGTTCATGGATTGGAAGAATTAACATCATCAAAATGTCCATACTACCCAAAGCAATTTACACATTCAATGCAGTACCTATTAACGTACCAATGGCATATTTCACAGACATAGAACAAACACTTCAAAAATTTATATGGAACCATAAACGACCCCAAAGAGCTGCGGCATTTTGAGAAAGAAGAGCAAAGTAGAAGGGATCACAATACCTGACACCAAACTGTATTATAAAGCCACTGTGATAAAAAAAAAGTGTGATACTGGCATGAAACAATCACATGGACCATTGAACCAAAACAGAGAGCCCAGAAATAAACCCAAGTCTCTACAGTCAATTAACATTTGACAGAGAGGGCAGCAACATAAAATGGAATAACAATAGCCTCTTCAACAAATAGTGTTGGGAGAACTGGACAGCTACGTGTAAAAAAATGAAACTCGAACACCAATTTACACCATACACAAAAATAAACTCAAGGTGGATAAAAGATTTAAATATAAGCCGTGACTCCATTAAAATTCTAGAGGAGAAAATAAGCAGGAATATCTCAGATATTTCACGCAGAAACTTTTTTACTGACGTGCCTTTAAGAGCAAGGGACATAAAGGAAAGAAAAAACAAATGGGATCTCATAAAATTAAAAAGCTTCTGCACAGCTAAAGAAGGTATTAAAATAAAAAGAGAACCAACCATGTGGGAAAACATATTTGCAAATGATACCTCAGACAAGGGTTTAATCTCCAAAATATATAAAGAACTCACACGACTCCACTCTAAGACAAGGAACCCAGTTAAAAAACAGATGAAGGACTTGAACAGACACTTCTCCCAGGAGGACATACAGAGGATCCAGTAACACATGAAAAGATGCTCAGTATCACTAGCTATCAGAGATACAAATTAAAATCACAATGAGATACTGTTGCAGAAAATACCTCGTGGGGGAAGGTGGCAAGGCACGAACTTTTATTTCGCAGGGGCTCACAGGGGCTAACTACCTGAATCCTGAGCAATAAGCTTTGATCTCCTGAGGTTTAAATAGCCCTGGGCTTCCTGCGTATGTGGTGAAGCAAAGTTACAGAAGCCAAATGCGGGGGTTACTGTCCGACCTTGAGATAATAGCTGTTGCCTTGGAAATGGCTGCTGGTCAGCTCCTACCTAAGAAGAGCTACTGCTCAGCTATGTCCTGTCACATTCCCCCCTTTGATGCCATAAGGTGTTTTATCCCTTTTAGCATCACTATATACCTGGCTATAAGGCTGAGGTGCTGGGGAGGGTTGCAACTGCTGATACTGCTGTTGGTACCACTGGAGGGCTAGCACTTTGGCGGCTGCCCCATGAGTCACTGTGGCCTTAGGTGTTGGACCAAGGTCCGGAGGATGCAGGGTCCCATATGCCTGACACCTCCGGGCCTGGTATCCTATGGTCCTGGATATTACTCCGGTCTGGTATACCTTCCCTCCCCAAGTGCAGAGGGATTGCTGTGGATGAACGCAACCCGATGGCATGTCAGTGGAGGAGCTGAAAGCTGACCCTGGGAGATAGTAAGAGACCATTCTACCGCTGAGCATAATTCTATGCCCAGGGGTATTACATTTGCAGGCTGGGGCTGAGATAGGGTCTGCATTTGTTAAGTGAAGCATACAATAAACCCAAATGCAGAGACCAAACAGAGATAAACTATTTCTAGGGTGACCCGCTCCATGGGGATTTCATTTCGCCCAGGCCACAGTCACTAGTTTAATTCCCAGTGCTCCTGCGACGGTGCCAATTAAAGTCAGGTACCCTGGGGAACAATGGTCCATTCCTTGGTGTCTCCTTTACTGGCTGGCGTCCTCCGGTGCCTCAGCGTGGGTATTCTAGGCGCAGGCCTAGTCCTCAGGTCCTTGGGATCTGCTGCTGTTTTGGCCCAGCTGTAGTGGATCCAAGGGGTGAATCCTGCGATCTAGGCAATGCTAGTGGCAGTAAGTCTGTGTAGGGCAGTCGTTTCCTGGTCTGCATACTCAGTGAATCTCCTGCCCTTAACCATATAGCTGCTTCCATCCATGTAGTGGGTGACATCAGGTCGGTTCAGGGGCTGGTCTTAGAGGGCTGGCTGGCTGGCTGGCGTGGACCTCTTCGGTTACTTCAAGACAGTTATGGTCCAGCTCTCCAAGTTCTGCCGGTAAGTAGGTAGCTGGATTGACTTGTTTCATGGTCTTAATATGCACCCTCAGGTTTCCTTGGAGGATGCCCTGGTACTGAGTCAGTCTAGGGTTTGACAGCCACTTACGCCCCTGCCCAGCAAGGAGGCTGTTCACTGCTTGTGGTACGTGAAGACTGACTTCTTGGCCTAGAGTTAACTTGTCTGCCTCTTGCAAGAGGGTTACGGCAGCAGCGACTGCCCTCAGACAAGGTGGCCAGCCGGTGGCGACGTGTTCCAACTGCTTAGACAGGTGAGCCACCTGGTGTTTCCATGGTCCAACAGGCTGGGTCAGGACCGAAGGGCTACCTTGTCTCTTTTGCGGGTATACAGATCAAAAGGCCGCCCTGGCTCTGACAGTCCAAGGGCAGGAACATCACTGAGGCACCCCTTGATATCTTGGAAGGCTTTCTCTTCATTTTGTCCCCATTCTAAAGGCTTAATGTCCGGACCCTTCAAAGCCTGGTAGTAGGGCCGAGTTCCACAGTAGCAGGGTGCAGGCTGGCTTTTTCTCAGGAGGACGAGCATTTTCCTCAGAAATCAGACAAGGTTCTGGGGGGTGTTGACAACTCTGCCATTTTCTGCCCTTGCCCCTGATCACACCGTGAGTACTTCTGACAAGCCTGGTTGCTGAGCTCTGCACCTGGTGACACTGCTGGAGCCCCGAGGGAGCTTGCAGGCCACTGGGGCAGGCGAACCCCATGGAGCACCGTGAAGGGCCATGACAGAGGACTGCGAGGA
This sequence comes from Phyllostomus discolor, assembly GCF_004126475.2. Taxonomy (NCBI): domain Eukaryota; kingdom Metazoa; phylum Chordata; class Mammalia; order Chiroptera; family Phyllostomidae; genus Phyllostomus; species Phyllostomus discolor. Next base: position 363,113 of record NW_023397489.1, on the reverse strand, counting down.
CGGCTGTGGGGGCACTTCAGACACACAGCGCGTGCCCTCTGCAACGGGACATGAAGAGTAGGAGTGTGTTCGGGATGTGCTTCTGGTGTGCTTCCTTAATTCAGCCAGGCGCTTCCGCAGCGAGTGCGTTCCCTCCCAGCACCATTCCCAGGATGGGGCCGCCAGGAGCAGGTTGTCCATGTCCTGCAGAATTGTGAGGTCCATCCCACCTTAGCGAGGGGCTTTAGGTCTCCTGCTAGGGCTTCCCCAAATAGGGTTGGGGAGTTCTTAAACCCCTGGGACAGTTTAGTCCAGGTTAACTGAGTCTTGACTGCTGGGTGAGGATCTTTCCATTCAAAGGCAAAAATGGGTTGGCTGGAAGGTGCCACAGGAATGCAGGAGAAGGCATCCTTCAGATCAAGGCAGGTAAACCACGTTGCTGTTGGGGGAAGCTGGCTCAGGAAGGTGTATGGGTTTGGGACCACTGGGTGGCGGGTGACGGCTGCTTTGTAGACAGCCCGCAGATTCTGGACGGGCTGGTACCCACTCCCGTCTGGCTGCCATCATGCGTCTGGGCAGGTGTGGCCCCACGTTATGGAGCCAATCTTCTCCAAGCTCCCACACAGGTGCTGTAACTTGGGGGACCTCCCTCCCAGTCACATCTTGGGCGGGGGAGTCTTTATCTCCCTGGCCCAGCGCATGGCCACAGCTATTCAGCATATTTAAGTGACCAGCCTAAGGCTATAGGTATATCAAATGACCATGCCATGGATTAGCTGTAAAGCTGTTGCTGTACAAAGCAGCCTTGCATGTTCTTGCTCTGTGTGTCCCTCCCCCAACGCACACCTGTGGGGGAAGGTGTGAAGACATCCTAAAATTTTCTGGATGCCTTGAGTTCTGGACCCCGTTTTAAATGCCCATTTGGGGTCCTCTCTCTTGGCTGCACCCTATAACAATTTCTCATTTTAGATATATACCCACTTTAAATTCTTTAAAGGACATTGGACAAAGGTCTTCTTTCTTGTAACTGCTTCCGGCTGGAAATGGACATTGTTCTACCTACCTAGGGGTCTGGGGTGCCCTGAAGGGGGGTGCAGCATGGAGGGAGTCCTTCCTGTAAGGGGAAGGACCTTACAGAATCCTGGTCAGTTGGCTGTCACCAGAAAGTCACAGGCTTGGTGTCCAAAGACTGGCATTACTAGACCGTTGGCATCCTGGTCATATTCTGGAGATGACAGGTTTGGAAAGAGTTGGAAGGCACAATTAAATCATAACCACTAAGTGACAAAGGCAGGGGCTTAGGTAAAGAATGGCTTATCTGGAGGAAGTTGTATAAGGCATGCTACACCTATCCAAAACTCTTGTGGTCCATTATACTTTACTTGGGCTGAGGGGAATATATTAGGATTTCCCTCCTTCCAGATATCTGAACCTTTCCTGTCCAAGCCATTATGACAGAAAAGGGAAAATCAGTTTTAAAGTGAAGCCCACAGATCGCCCAAACTGCTTACTAACCCAACCACTCAGTTCAGCCAAACCATTGAGTCTCAGGGGGCGATGATGAAGATGGGCTCCTTAAGTGAGGCCTATATTGCAACCAGTCACTCAGGTAATGAATCATAGGCATACATCCCATGAAAACAGAAGAACACATGGGTTAATTTACACACTAGCCCCCAAACCAGGCTCTGTACCTGTGACACTGTCTTTTGGGAAGACATTCAGTTGCAAGGTCTTTCCTGCAATGACATTCAGCAATGGCAATTTGACAGGTCCTCCATACCTGTAAACTGGACATCTTTGATGATATTACAAAACCAGTTTCAACTTTCAAATGAAAAGATGCTTTCAAGACAGTTAGCTGCATCATTCCGGTGTCCACTACTGGACATTGTGATTTTCCTTGAACCACAATTTTTCTCCTTAAGATCACCTTCACTGTTATTAAAGGGACTACTTTGAGTTCCACTTTTTATTTTGACTTTTCGTTTGCATAAACACACCAAGAGCAGCCTGGTTACTTATGATCTTTAAGTCTGCTTTGCTGGAACTCACACAGGGAACCTTCAGATTGACTTCTCAGTCCACCCCTTGGGGCACAGAAGCAGAGCCACATATCCGCCATCTGGCTTCACCTGTACCAGTTGTTTCACTCAGATCCTTGTGGCCTCCATTGTGCCCACAGGATTCTTTTTGGCCATCTTTCAGGAAAGCAACCTTCGTTCCTTCCCTGGGAAGACTGCCATGAACTGCACAACCAACCATAGTACCAGGCTTTTCTTGTGGGCTTACGCTAGCTTCACAAGTCAATCCCAGTTCCTCAGGGCTTTCTGGTGACGACCAGAACCCATGCATGCCGCCTCCTGATGTGACATTCCAGTCAAAGTCTTGGTTAACAAAACCACTATTAACTACTGGTCTTATTGGTCTTATGCAAAGAAACCTTATGTCTTCACTCACTCTTTCAGAATGCTAAATTCTGGAGGGATCAGGTAGGGAGAAAAATACAAAGCGTGAAGGGAAATCTTTTCCCTTCTGATATTTACTAGGCTTTTAAAACTTTTACTTCCACAGATTTTCTGCCACACTTACAAACCCTCTATTTTTTTCTTTCATATACCTTCTGATATCTATCAAGATTGTATCTCCATGCCTTATATTTTCTATTATTAACTAATCACATAATTCCTTCCTGAAACTTTTAGTTTTCCATTTATCTTTGTAGTTTCCTACATACCTTCTTTATATATATATATTTTTTATTTACTGTCCTACAGAGTGTGAAGTTTCAACCTTCCCTGGAATCCTCAATTTTCCTTTTAGAGCAGATACAGAGCAAAATCCAAAACACGGAGTTCCAGAACAATACACAGGTAGGGGCATCCTCTTGCACCAATGCGTCCATCGGTGCCTGGCAGAGACATGCTCCTTCAGGCCCGGTCTCATGGCAGAGACATGCTGCTTTGCCTTTGGCTGAAGCACTCATCAGCCCCAAATGACCCTTCCTAGGTCCTGAGTGGCAAAGGCATGCTCCCAAACCGGTTACAGGCAACCTTTCTTAGGTCTTACAAGTGATCTTAAACAGGTCTTTAAGTGCAGAGGGTTTCTGATCAGAAACAACACCAACGTTAGAAATTTGCTCTTTTCCCACAAAACCAGAAAACAAATAGTCGAGGTTTCCTTTACTCCAGGTTTAAAACTTTACATTCTTTATACATAATTTTACTCATTCAGATTTAACCATCTTTCTCTTTTAATCCTGTTTCCTTTCCCACTCTGGGAAGGACTATATTGAAACTCAGCATGTGGCAGCCGAAAGTTCCTGGCACTGCAGGTACCTTCCACTGAAATTCCCTAGATTTGCAGGGACACCCTGCAGTTTTCTGAGGCTCAGACCCTGCAAACACCCTATAGATCAGATGTTCACTCTTGGACCTCAGTTCATGTCCTTCAGAACCAGAGCCATTCCTATCAGAACCAGTTACACAGAGAACCAGACTGATGCGGTGCCCACATGGCAGCAGCATACATCCTATAATCTGAAGAGAGCCCTTAGCCTGGCACCTTGCCCAGTTCCAAGATGGAGGGGCTCTCATGTGGCCCATCATCCAAGATGACGACAACCATGCACGCTCCACCCTCCACGGTGTGGCAGTCACGTGGCTTGTCCCCTATTTCACCCAAAATGGTGGCATACCCACATGGCTTGCTGTCCAATTTCCAACATACATGCAATATAGTACTGTGGCAGACCCCCCCCCCCCCCGGATGAATTCTCCCGATTGGGGCAGACAAACAAAGGAAAAGGGGATTTTTTGCATGCCCACCGCAGGTGAGGGCCCAATCAGACTCTGCAAGCCTGGCCAGCTCGTGGAGTCACAGATATGTTCACACTCACACTCTCAGTCACACAGAGTTTACAACTTTTCCTCCCCCGAGTAGGAGTCCGATGGTCTGAGCCTTGGCCTAGATTCCTAAATTTTTCTGGTTGAGGTGATCAGTCTCTCTCTGGTCTTGGGTCCGGTCCCCGGGGCACTTACTGGTTCCAACTGGCGCCTCCAACAGTTTGTGGTTCGTCTCTCCCCTTCCGCCCAGGTCTTAGAGCGGTTCGGGACTCGGCATGGGGGTCTCCGCCCTGGGAAGCCCGAAACAACCGGGGCACGTGCTCCTTCCCTTGTGGCAGGGCTACCCCGCTGACCGCCCCCTCCCCCAGTCTCCTTCACTGGAGGCAAAATGCCTGTTCGTGTGAGTTGTGTTCCCAGTCAGGGAACCAAAATGTTGTGGAAAATAACTCACACTCGGGGGAAGATGGCGAGGCATGAACCTTTATTACTCGCGGGCTCAGAGGGGTTAACTACCCAAATCCTGAGCAATAGCCTTTGATCTCCCGGGGTTTAAATGACCCCGGGCTTCCTGCCTAGGTGGCGAAGCAAAGTGACAGAAGCCAAATGCGCACGTTACTGTCTGACCTTGAGATAACAGCTGTTGCCTTGGAAATGGCTGCTGGTCAGCTCCTACCTAAGAATAGCTATTGCTCAGCTATGTCCTGTCACAATACCACTTCACACCCATCAGAATGGCCATCAGAAACAAAGCAACAAACAAGTGTTGGAGAGGTTGTGGAGAAAAAGGGACCCTAGTGCACTCACTGTTGGTGGGATTGCAGACTGATACAACCACTATGGAAAACAGTATGGAATTTCCTCAGAAAACTTAAAATGGATCTGCCTTTTGAACCAGTAATTCCACTGGTAGGTTTATATCCTGAGAACACTGAAACACCAATCCAAAAGGACCTATGCACACTGATCTTCATACTAGCACAATTTACAATAGCCAAGTATTGGAAGCAACCTAGGTACCCACCAGCAAATGAATGGATCAAAAAACTATGGTACATTTACACAATGGAGTTCTATGCAGCACAAAGAAGACGCTCCTACCTTTTGAGACAGCATGGATGGAACTGGACAACATTATGCTAAGCAAAATAAGCCACGTGGTGATCTCACCTTTAACAGGAACCTAAACAACAAGACAAGCAAACAAGCAAAATATAACCAAAGAAACTGAAATAGAGAACAGGCTGACAATGACCAGAGGGGAGAGGGGAGGGAATTTCAGGGGAAAAGGGTAAGGGTTTACAGGAACCAGTATAAAAGACACATGGACAAAAACTAGTGGGGGGTGGAAATGGATCGAAGTGGGAATGGTTGGGGGGTGGGCTCAGATGGGAGTAAAAGACCGAAAACTGTACTTGAACAATTGCAAGAAAAATAATTAAATTTTTAAAAAAGAATTCCTTGGGCTTCCCTCCTCCCTTATGTACTGATGGGATCTAAGACTGCCTGCAAATCTTTGCCACTGTGAAGCACACTGCAATAAACAGGGGTGTTGCAGAGCAGTGTTTTGAGTTCTGCTGCCCACCACCACCCTCCACGGGCACAAATTCAGAGACAAAAATTTCAGAGGCAAAGGTTTGATGATGAAAGGAGTCTTTCTTCAAAGGCAGATCCTGAAGCCAGTCATGTCACAGCTTGAATCACCTGTCAATTAAGGATAAGTCTAACACCTGAGTTGTCCTAGCTTTTCAGTGTTAATTTTTAACATTGTTTTGTTTCTATAGGGTTGGTTTCCAAACTAAAAACAATCTAATATACAAAAACAACAATTCTGGAAGAATGGCTGGCTTCTGCCTCAGATCCTGTTCCCTGTAAAATAATGAATAAACCTGCCACAATGTGCCAGGTGAGGCTGACCCTAGGGTATTTCGCAGAGTTCCTTCCCATAGGAAATATGATCCATTGGGGGATGCAGGCAGCTTCAGCAAAATCATCCAGGTAGCCTCCAGGAAGAACAGCCTGAGAGCTTGAGTCTGAGAGTGCCACCTCAAAAGCCAGAGAGCTCTAGACAGCCCCTGAACTTCCCAGGTAGAGAGAATCAGCCCTGTTTTTCCCCACCACTGGCTCTGGAGGCTTTCAGCTTCTCAGCCAATCCCATCCTAGACTGTGCACCATCGTCTCCAGAAACTCCTCCTACAGCCAATCCTTCCCTAATGATCTAAGTTATCTTACTCAGATATATCTGTATCAGGGGTGCATATTTTTTGTCTGAAATTAGTGTTTTGACTTATTTGAGGTACAATTTCAGAGGTGAAAGTGCTGGGTCATTGCTTTGTCTGCTGAAGGTTCCTTAAAGAATGCGGAGGTAAAATTTCTACATAATACTGCACCAAGAGTTATTCAAAAAAGCAAAGTAAAATATCAGCTGTATCATTGTATGCATGTGCCCTTTCGGATATGTGTACAGCCTCATTTCTTGGATTTGCCTGGACTTCCTTTACCCTTTTAGATTCCTTGTATGGGTGCAAAAGTTGTCCACTTGCAGTTTCTGCTTGCAACATGTGCAGTCAAGGGTGGGGATCTCTTTCTCAAGTTTTGCCATGGAGCATCTTTACCATCTGTCATGTTGCGTTATTTTGTAATTGCACTGGCGGTTCATTGAGGAGGTTCTGTAGGAATCTACTTCAGAAGTCCCAAACAACAGAACTTTCCAGTCACCCTGTTACAGGGTGCAGCCAAAAGGGGGGGGCCCAAATAGGCATTTGAAATGGGGTCCAGAACTTAAGGTGTCCGGGAGATTTTAAGATGTCTCCATCCCCCACCCCAGGGTGTGGGCTGGGGGAAGGGACAAATGGAGCAGGGCCATTGAGAGCTGTTTTGCATAGCAACAGCCTTGCAGCTAACCTCTGGGTTGGTCATTTAACATATCTATAGCCTTTGGCTGGTTGCATAGATAGGTTAAGTAGCTGCAATCAGCTCTAAGCCTTGGGAATGGAAGTAACTTCCCCACCCAGAAGTAACTTCCCCACCTAGATGTAACGGGGGGGGGGGGGCCTGAGTTACAGCGCCTGCGTGGGAGCTCAGAGAGGATTGGCTCCAGGACATGGGGCCATGCCTGCCCAAACTCATGATGGCAGCCCAATAAAGCTGGAAGGATACGAGTTCTGGCATGTGAAGCCGAGTGTGGGAGGAGTTGGAAATGGGGCTGCAGAGGAAGATTGGCCGCGGGGATTAAAAACCCAGATTTGGCGGCCATTGGAGAGGAGAACCATGCTGCTTTAGGAAGAAGAACCATGCGCAGCCCTGAGGTGAACCACGTGGACTTGACGGAGTGGAGACTCCAGCAGCCCTGAGGAGAGAACCACGCGTCCTGGCAGAGTGGGGACCCCCACAGCTTTAGAAGGGGGAACCACCACCTGGTTTCAGCAGAGATCCCGGTGACTCAGCTGAGGGTGCCGGGAACCCAGGGAGGTCTCCCAGTCGAGATGGAGTACTAACTGGGAAGAACCAGAGGACTGCCTAACCCATGGACTCCTATTTCCTTTCCTGAGATACGGTACTCTGGACTGGGCAAAGGGGGAAGGAAGGAAGGACTGTGTCTGTTTGTGGGTGTTTTAAGGGACTTTAGGATATTTTGGTGAAGACATTAGGTCACTACTTTAAGTTAGTATAGCATTAAATAAACATTTCCTTTCCTTTTCACGAATCTTTGGCATTGAGAGACATCTTTCCTCTGGCGGCGGACATAACGGACCCGGGGCCTTCTTTCAGTAATAGTATATCATCCCAGGCCCCCCTTGTTGTGTTCTGTAACAACCCATTCAGTGTGAATGGTGGCTTAAGTGCTATGAGAGAAAACACACACACACACACACACACACACACACACACACAACAACAACAACAAAAGATCTTGTGTAAAATTTCTAGGCTGTGATGATGGTGGAACCTTGTATTAAGTCGGGCTGGCAAAAAGTTCAGTTTGCCTGGCTGGCATAGCTCAGTGGATTGAGCGCGAGCTGCGAACCAAAGTGTTGTAGGTTCGATTGCCAGTCAGGGTACATGCCTGGGTTGCAGGCCACAACCCCCAGCAACCACACATGGATGTTTCTCTTTCTCTTTCTCCCCTCCTTCCCTCTCTCAAAATAAATAATAAAAATAAAGTCTTTTAAAAAAAAGTTCAGTTTGGTCCCCCACACTCCCCCCCACCACATACCTACCCCATTCAATCTCTTTGCTTGTGCATACTTGCCTTTATGTCATTTGAAACCATGTTGTTAGATTGCACCATGACAGCTGTTATATCAGCCTGTGTTAAAAAAATCTGAACACAACTGGTGAACGTGTGCATGGCTATATTCACACTGAAGATGGAGTAACATCAGCAACGTATTTAGCCCTTTTGTCTGTGTCATTTCAAGGAAGGTAAAAGCGCCACTGTAAGGTAAAGAAAGATTTGTGATGTGTGTGGAGACGTTGCCCTGAGTGACGCAACATGTGAGAAGTGGATAGCGAACTTTCATGCCGGAGGTTTCTCCCGTGCAGTTTCCTTATGGGTCTGTCAGAGCAGTTGCAGTGGAGGGCAGAGGTTCACTGAGGGCAGAGCATGTTATGGTGTATGGGAGACAGGCAACATACTTAAAGTACCCTAATCAAGCTTTGAAAGTCATTTGCACCAGCAGCGTTAGGTCAATTGCTTTGAATTTTGGGTTCCACAGAAGTGAAGCAGGGAGGAGGGGGAACCCATGTTGACCACGTGTCCACATGCGATTCTCTACTGAAACATAAGGAAAATGTTACGTGTCCAAAATCAATTGTGAGGGGGAATGAATCATTGATATTTTACAATAATGTGGAATGGGGGAGATGGGGGGCCAGTCAAGGAAGCACCAGAATCCCCCTCCAACGGGCGGTCTTCATCCAAAGGAGGTGAGGTTGCCCTCGTAGGGAATTTTGATGGAGTCGTGCAGTGGGAGCTGTTTGTGGAAATCCAGCAGGTTACTCACAACAGGTACTGTTCCCGGTCAGACCAACTGAAAGCTCCTTCCAAGGGAAAGAGTCCAGAATTCATCCTCAGAAGACTCTGAAGCCTCAGGATGAGGTGAGAGCATAGGTTTCTCTTTGGTGACCATGGAAGAAGTGTTTCAGTCTGGCTGCACAGTCGTGATTCATCCGCTATACTCACCAGACGTCGCACCTTCGTGTGGCCATTGAGGTCAGTGTTGCGAATTTCTCTCAGTGGAGAGAAAACATCCTTTCCTTGGAAGCCCATGGAAAGCCCCTGGAAGAACTTTCTGCTCCTGCAAGATGTCAGAGGGGAGTGGAACAGAATGGTGATGACATTGTGCCAGCACATTTCTCTCTCTCTCTCTCTCTTTTTTTTTTTTTTGAAAATGAAAAATGTGCCTGTTTTTGGACATCACAGATAAAATGGATGAAAACTTCCAGCCCAAGCAATAGTGGGCTATGCGTTGCCTTTGTCGGTCTCTGCTGCCATCTGGTGGCAATTTTTGGGAATGACATGTTAGTGCAGTTCAGCAGGAAAACTGGTTGATTTCAGTAGAATATCAATGGCTTTTGATGCCAATGTTATTTACAAGTGCATTTCAAAACGTCTAACTGTAAGGACTGTCTGGTTACTTTGTGACTGGTTTGCAGGTTAAGGGGAAAGAGAGCAATGAACTTGTTTTATGTGACCTTTCTAGGAACTGTCTTTGTAGTGTAGTTGAGTCAGGCTTTGACGAGTTGCAGGTGTGCTTGAATATGATTTGTCATTGCTTTGTCTGCTGCAGCTTCCTTGAAGAAGGATAAAAGTAAAAACTATTCAAAATTCTCCATCTAGAAGTATAACAAGGAACAGAATACCAAAGCACTGCCATCACACGTCCGTACCCTTCCGGACAAGCCCACGAGCACTTATTTTCTGTGTTTTATCGCTCGTTTATCCTTTCAGCTTCATAATATGGGTGCAACCCTCCTGCATTTTGTGCTTCTGTTCCTAAGTTGTGCACTTAAGGGTGAAGATTTCTTTCTGACGTTTTTGTATGTAGTGTTTTTAGCATCATTCAGGTCAAGTTATTTTGTAATTCAAATGGTGGTTCATTTTGGAGGTTCATTTGGAGTCTATTTCAGAAATCCCAAGTGACAGAATTTTCTAGTTACCCATTTTCGCTAGCTTAAGGTCTATGAGAGCAAAAACATATTGTATAGGATATCTATGATGCAATGCTGGTCGTAACTTGCTTTAAATCAGGTTGGCAACAAAGTTTTTTTGGTCCCCTATCTCCTCTGCCACCCTAACCCTGCCTGTCCAATGCTCTGGTTGCTCATACTTGTGTTTAATGTCATTGAAAACTATTTTGTTACACTGTATCAGGACAGCTCCCCTATTGGTGTGCATTAAAATAAAACTCACCTCATGTTTTGAATGGTTGTGTGTCCATTTTCATACTGAAGATGGATGAACATTTTTGGCACATTATGCTTTGTCATTTCAAGAAAGGTAAAAGCACAACTTTAAGGCAAAAAAAAAAAAGACTTGTGTGTACAGAGAAGGCGCTGTGAGTGGTGAAATGTGTCAGAGGTGTTTTGCAAAGTTTCATGCAGGAGAATTCTTGCGAGAAGATGCCCTAATGGTCTGGCAGATCATTGCAGTTGATAGCCATGACGACCAGATATTAGCTGAGGACAGACCCTGATATGCTACGCAGGAGATGGGTGACGTACTCAAAGAATGGAAATCTAGCACTGAGAATCATTTGCACCAGCAGAGTTACATTAGTCGCTTTGATGTTTGGGTTCCACAGAAGTTAACTGGGGTGGAGGATCCCTTCCTGACAGCATTTCCACATCGGGTTGTCTATTAATTCACAAGGAAAACGTTGCATTTCCAAGACAAATTGTGGACAGGGGGATGAATCATTGATATTTGACCCTAATGTGGATCGGGAGAGATTGTGGACACATGAAGGGAACCACCAGCAGCCACTCCAAAGTGTGGTCTGCACCCAAAGAAGGTGATGCTGTGTACATGGTGGCACCGTTAGTCCTGTGCTAGGAGCTGCTCACCAGAAACCAGGTGGTTACTTCTAACAAGTACTGCTCCCCATTGGACCAGTGGAACTCACTGGCCCAGGGAAAGAGTCCTGAATTGGTCAGCAGAAGACGTGTACTCTTCCATCAGGAGAAGGTGAGAGAGCATGTTTCTCTTTGGTGACCAGAGGAAAGCAGTTCCAGCCTGGTTGGGCAGTCTTGACTCATCCACAGTGCTCATCAGACCTTGTACCTTCCATGACCCTTTAGTTTGGTCTTTGTGAATTTCTCTTATTGGAGAGAAATTTCCATTCCCTGGAAGACTGCAGGAGGCACCTGGAAGAGTTCCCTGTTCCAAGGATAACAATACTGTAGGAGGATGGAATGGTGAAGTGGCCTGTAAAGTGGCAGAGGGCAGTGGAGCAAAAGGGTGACCACTATGTGCAGTCATGTTTTGGGGGAAAATGAAAAGTGTGCCCATCATTGCATCTCATGGTAAAAAGCCAAGGAAGCTTTCAGCCCAGCCCTTAGTGGGATATGCGGCCCATGTGGTTGTGTCTGCTGCCATCTCGTGGCTTTCTTTGGGAATGGCACCTTAGTGCAGGTCAGCAGGAAAAGTGGTTAATTCTACTGGAATATCAATGAGTTTTCATGGCAGTGGAATATACAAGTGCATTTGAAAACGCCTAATGTCAGCACTGTCCAGTTACCTTGTGACTGGTTTACAGATTAAGGGCAAAGGGAGTGATGAGCCTGTTTTATGTGACCTTTCTTTGAACTGGCTTTGCAGCATGCTAGAGCCAGGCTGTGGCAAGTTGCAGGTGTGCTTGAAAATCACTATTCGTTGCTTTGCGTGCTGCAGCTTCCTTCAAGAATATGGAAATAAAATTTATACATAATGCTGCACCAAGAGGTATCAAAAAAAGCAAAGTAAACTATCAGCACCATCATTGTATGCACATGCCCTTCTAGACATGTCTACAGGCTCATTTCTTGGATTTGCCTGGACTTCACTTACCATTTTAAATTCCTTGCATGGGTGCAAAACTTGTACATTTCCTGCTTCTGCTTCTAACGTGTGCATTCAAGGGTGAAGATTTCTTTTTCAAGTTTCGGTTCGTAGCATCCTTAGCATCCTTCAAGTCAAGTTATTTTGTAATTCAAATGGTGGTTCATTTTGGAGGTTCTGTAGGAGGCAATTTCAGAAGTCCCTAACTGTCGACTCCTCTATTGTCAGTGATATCGCTAGATTAAGTGCTATGCGAGGAAAGAAGCAGGTTGTATAGATTTCAGGGTGCAGTGCTGCTTGAACCTTGCCTCAACGGGGTTGGCCAGAAAGCGAGTTTGGCCAAAAAAGTTCATTCAGCCAAAAAGTGTAGTCAAAATTTTCGTTCTCCCAAAAAGTCTGTTTGACAAAAAAGTCTGTTCTGCCAAAGACTCTGGTGAAAAGTCCATTCAGACAAAGAGTCCAATTTCCCAGAAAGTCTGTCAACCAAAAACTCTGGCCAAAAAGTCCATTTTTCTCGAAAGTCCGTTCTCCCAGAAAGTCCATTTGGCCAAAGATTCCAGCCAATAATTTCTTTTGGCCAAAATGTCTATTCAACACAAAACTCTGTTTTGCCCCTAAGGCCACTTGCACCACCCTCCCCCATCACCTGGATCTGATTACCCATACTTTCCTTTAACATCATTTGAAACTATTTTGTTAGACTGTGTCAGCAGGCAATAAGAAAACCTCATCACAACTGGAGAATGTGTGTGTGGCCCTTTTCACACTGAAGATGCATGGAGGTAAGCAACATTTTGGGCCTTTTAGGCTGTGTCATTTCAAGAAAGGTACAAGTGGAACTGTAAGGCAAGAAAAGGTTTGTGGTGTGTATGGAGGAGATGCTGTGACTGATGGGTCGTGTTGGAAGTGGATTGAAAAGTTTTATACTGGAGATGTCTCTGGAGCAGTTGTCCCACAGGTAGGCAGAGCAGTCGCAGTGGAGAGCCATGGAGGGCAGACATTAACTGAGGACAGATCACGTGGTGGCTCACGGGAGATAGGAGACATACTCAAAGTATCCTAATCAGGCTCTGACAAATATTTGCACCAGCATGGTGACATTAGTTGCATTGATGTTTGTCTTCCAGAGAAGTTAAGTGGGGGTGGTGGGAGCCGCTCTTGACTGCATTTCCTCAAGGGGTTCTGCACTGAAATGTAAGGAAAATGTTTCATTTCCAAGATGAGTTGTGAGAGGGGATGAACCATTGACTTTTACAACAACATGGAATGGGAGAGATTGTGGGCAAACAGGAATCACCACTGGCAGCCCCTCCAAAAGGGGGTCTTCATCCATAGGAGATGGTGTTGCCCTTGTGGTGGGTTTGGGAGGGAGTCCTACATTAGGAACTCTTTGGGAAAACCAGCAGGTTACTCACAACAAGCACTGCTTTGGTTCGATGAAGTGTAAGCACCACCAGAGGGAAAGAGTCCGGAATTTGTCCACAGGAGACACAAAAGCCTCAGGATGAGGTGAGAATGCACGTGTCTGTTTGGTGACCAGGGGGTAAACGTTTCCAGTCCGGTTCACAGATGTGATTCATCTGCAGTACTCATCAGACCTTGTACCTGCTTATGGCTGTGTAGTTGGGCCTTTCCAAATTTTTCATAGTGGAAAGAAATTTCCCTTCCCTGGAAGACTGCAGAAGGCACCTGGAGGAGCTCTGCTCTGAAAGATAACAATGATTTGGGACGATGGAACGGTGAACCTGCCTGAAAGATAGTAGACGGCAGTGGAACAAAATGGTGACGACGATGTGCAGTCACGTCGCTGGGGGAAAAGGAAAGTGCACCTGTCATTGCATCTCACGGTAAAAAGTGAAGGAGCCTTTCAGCCCAGCCATTAGTGCGATGTGCGTTGCATCTGTCGGTCTCTGCTGCCATCTCGTGGTCGTTTTGGGGAGTGGCACCTTAAAGGAAGTCAGCAAGAAAAGCAGTAGAAGGCAGTGGGGTATCAACGCCTTTGGATGGCAGTGGTCTTTACAAGTACATTTGAAAATATCTAAATGTCAGCACTGTCCAGTCACCTTGTGATTGGTTTGTAGGTTAAGGGCAAAGGGAGAGATGAACGCGTCTTCTGTGATGTTTCTTGGAACTGGCTTTGTAGAGTAATAGAGTCAAGTTTTTACAAGTTCTAAGTTTGTATGAAAATTTTGAATTGCTTTGTCTGTTGTAGCTTCCTTAATCGAGGGGGAAATAAAATTTATTCAAAATTCTCCACCCAGAAATAAAATGAAGTAAAATAAAATACAGACGTTATCATTTTATGTACCTGACCTTCTGGACATGTCTAGAGGCATGTTTCCTCTAATGTGTCTTGTCTTCATTTACTCTTTTTGGTTCCTATAACGGGTGTAACTCTTGTAGAATATGAGGTTATGTGACTAAACTGCATGTTTAAGGTGCGGATTTTGTTCTCAGGTTTTTTTTTTTAATATTTTATTTATTTATTTATTTATTTATTTAGGGAGGGAAGGAAGGGAGATAGAGAGAGAGAGAAACATCAATGTGCGGTTGCTGGGGGTTATGGCCTGCAACCCAGGAATGTACCCTGGCTGGGAATCGAACCTGGGACACTATGTTCTCAAGTTTTGATGTCTAGTATCTTCAGCATCATTCAGTTCAAACCACTTTGTAACTCACATGGTGGTTCATTTTGGAAGGTCTGTAGGCATTTATTGCAGAAGTACCAATCAGGAGAACTTTCCAGTCACCTATTTTCAGCGAATTCTAGCTTAAGTGCTGTGAGAGCAAAAAATATACCATAAAATATTTCAATGGAGTGATTCTTGTTAAAGCTTTGTTTATACCGGGTTGGCCCAAAAGTCAGTTTGCCCCCCCCCCCCCAATGCCCCACCCCATCCTGTGACTCTGGTTTGGAACTTGTGTAACTTCATTAGAAAGCATTGGGTTAGACTGTATCCTGACAGATGTCATAGCAGTGTGCATTTAAAGAAAAAACTCATCAAAATCATTGTGATTTTGTGGCCATTTTCATACTGAGGATAGATGAACATAAGGAACATTTTTGGCACACTAGGCTTTGTCATTTCAAGAACGGTGAAAACACAACTGGAATGCCAAAATAAAGATTTGTAGTGTATATGGAGAAGGCGCTGTAGGTGATGAAATGTGTCAGAAGTGGTTTGCAAAGTTTCATGCCCAAACTTTCTCCCACAGAGGTGCCCCATGGGTCTGGCAGACCACTTGCAGTTGAGAACCATCGACTCCAGATGTTAACTGAGGACAGACCATGTTATGCCATGTGGGAGAGAGGTGACATATTCAAAGTATCCATATTGAGCGTTGAAAATCATTTGCACCTACACGATTATATAAATCACTTTGATGTTTAGGTTCCACAGAAGTTAAGCTGGGTGGGGAGTGGGAACTTTCTTGACCTCATTTCCACATGCGGTTATCTACAGAAACATGAGGAAACCATTCTGGTTGCAAGCAAATTGTGAGGGGGTATGAACCATTAAAATTTGAGGATAACATGGAATGGGAGAGATTGTGAGCAAACGAAGGAACCACCAGCAGCAGCCCCTCCCCAGGGCGGTCTTCATCCAGAGGAGGTGATGTTGCCTGTGTGGTGATACCAGGGGGAGTCCTGTAGGAGGAGCTCCTTGGGGAAATTCGCAACACGTGCTGCCCCAACTGCAAGCACTGTCTGAGAGAACGAGTCCAAGCAGAAGTTGCGAAAGCTTCAGGATGAAGTGGGAGCTCATGTTTCTCTTTGGTGACCAGAAAAAACTGGTTTCAGCATGGCTGCGCAGTCGTGATTCCTCTGCAGTACTTACCAGGCCTTGCACCTTCGCGTGGCCGTTTAGTTCAGTATTCTGAACTTCTCTTAGTAGAATTCCATTCCTTGAAAGACTGCAGAAGGCACCTGGAAGAGCTCTCTGCTCCTAAAGGTAACCATGCTGTTGGATGATGGAATGGGAAGTTGCCCGAAAGATGGCAGAGGGCAGTGGAACTGATTGGCGATGACGTTGTGCAGTCCTGCTGTTGGGGGAAAATGAAAAGTGTAACCGTCATTGCATCTTAAGGTAGAAAGCGAAGGAACCTTTCAGCCAAGCCATTAGTGGGATATGCGTTGCCTTTATCGGTCTCTGCTGCCATCTCGTGGGAATTTTTGGGAATGACGCCTTAGTGCAGGTCCGCAGGAAAAGTGGTTGATTGCAGGGGGAGTATCATTGACTTTTCATAGTAATGTAATTCAAAAGCGCCGTTGAAGACGTCCAAATGTCAGGACTGTGCAGTTACTTTGCGACTGGTCTCCAGATATCAGTCAAGGGAGGAATAGGAGTGTTTTATGTGACGTTTCTTGGAACTGGCTTTGTAGTGTAATAGAGACAGGTTTTGACAAGTGTCAAGTGTGCTTGAAAATCGTTTGTAATTTGCTTTTTCCGTTGCAGCTTCCCTAAATAACACGGAGGTCAAATATATTTGAAATTCTCCGCCAAGTGTTAAAAAAAAAAGTAAAGTAAAATACAAGCGCTCTCATTTCATGTCTGTGCCCCTAAGGACATGTCACGAGCTCGTTTCCTCCACTTTGACTGGATTTCGTTTACTATTTTAGGTTCCCCATATGGGTGCAAAACGTGTGCATTTTCAGCTTCTGTTCCCAAACTCTGCATTGAAGGGTGAAGCTTTCTTTCGCAAGGTTTGATCCATAGGATCTTTACCATCAGTCATGTTGAGTTATTTTTTAATTTATTTTATTTTTTAGTTACTTACTTTTACTTATTTTTTAAGTTTTTACTGATTATACTATTACAGCTTTCCAAATTTTCCCCTTGCCCCTCCTCCGCCCTGCACCCCCAACTCTCCAGCATTCCTCCCCGCTTTAGTTCATGTCCATGGGTTGTACATATCAGTTCTTTGAGTTCTCTGTCTCCTACACCATTTATTAATCTCTTCCTGTCTATTTTATGCCTGCAAACTATGCTTCTTCCCTGTACCTTCCCCCCCGCCATTCCTCTCTCCCCCCTCGCCACTGAAATCCCTCCATGTGATGTTCATTTCTCTGATTCTGTTCCTGTTTTAGTTGTTTTTGTTTTCAGAAGTTAGGGTTAGGGCTTCGTTGTTTCTCTTTTCTTTTTGGTTCATTTGTTGATAGTTGTGAGTTTGTTGTGATTCTACTGTCATAGTTTTTGATGTTCTTCAATTTCTTAGATAAGTCCCTTTAACATTTCATATAATGGTGATGATGAAGTCCTTTAACTTGACCTTATCTGGGAAGCACTTTCTCTATCCCTCCATTCTAAATCATAGCTTTGCTGGATAGAGTCATGTTGGATGTAGGTCCCTGCCTTTCATGACTTCAAATACTTCTTTCTAGTCCCTTCTTTCCTTAAGATTTCTTTTGAGAAATCAGCTGATAGCCTTGTGCACACTCCTTTGTAGGCACTGTCTCCTTTTCTCTTGCTGCTTTTAAGATGTTGTCTTTATCTTTAATCTTGGGTAACTTGATGATGTGCCTTGGTATCTTCTTCCTTGGGGACACCTTCTTTGAGACTCTCTGGGCTTCCTGGACTTCCTGGAAGTCTATTTCCTTCACCAGATTGAGGAAGTTTTTCTTCATTATTTGTTGAAATTAATGTTCAATTTATTGGCTGTGAATGGAGCCAGAAGTCAGGCCTGGAGTGTCTCCTGCTGCCAGTATCACCCCCTCACCTCAACTCCCACCCCCTCTCCTTGTCACAGCGCCCCCAGCTGTGTTTCTGAGGACAGCAAATTACTCTGTCCTGAGCCAGGCCTGTGCAATCTTCAGTACAGCCCAGCTGGAATGCCCGACAGCCCCAGCTGAGACCCCGACATTGCCTGTCACCTTGGGGAACGAGCTGGGTTTACTGCTCGGGATAAGAGAGTAGTGCCCAGACATGCCTTCACATTTCTGTCACTGGGAATAAGGGCACAAATCCCCACCATTCTCTGTCTGTGCCCTGGCATCTCTGTCTTGGGATCAAAGGACACAAACAGTGGCTTCCTCCAGAGTGGGGAGGACTTCCCAACTGTAACATGCCCAGCAGTAGCGGTCTCCCAGTTCAAAAGAAACTGGCTCCTGCCCTCCTCCCTCCCAGTCTCTGGGACTGGACGAGTGTGGTGCTGAAAGTACAGAAGTCCCTTGCTACCAGGAGGACAAGATACAGGCCTAGGAAGATGAAGCAGAAAGACAGCTGAAGCTGTGTACCTGGTGCTGCTGCTATTGCTGCTGCTGGGCGGCCTGGTGGCTGGGCCTCTGGGCCTGGACTGTGTGACAGAGCCATAGTCCTGTCATGCTCCTGAACCGTCTTGCTGACATTTCCAGGCAAGTGGCTGAAGGTGTTTCTGCCTCACAGACTTGAGACCATGCAGGTAAAACATGTAGCACATGCTGCTCAGTAACCTAGAACTGATGGTTCTTCTTGGTCAGCCAAGGCCCTGAGCAGAGACCTGAGAACTTGGCTGGTGTGGCTGCTGTCTGGACAAGCACTGACCACAGGGAGGCCCACACATCACGGTGGCTGTACTGTGACAGGAAGGATGCCTGTGCCCATCCCCAACGCCTCTGTGAAGGGAATTTGTGGTTGAAGTCAGAGGCCCTCGCCTGACCCCAGAGCAACCATATCTAGACTTTGTCATGGACTCTGCCTGCTGCCCTTGTCTCCCCATTCAAGTCACTGCCTAGGCCAGAGATGGCTGCCCTTGCCCTGGGACAGAAGGTTGGTTGGTGTGTCCTGGCGAGGCCCAGAGGGTTGTAATGAGCCACCTGCCTGAGGACCATGGGCCTGGGTGACATTGTGGCCCAACATGGGTCGTGGCGACCCATGAGCCACCAGGGAACACAGTTCACAGGACATGTGGTGGCTTCTGCTGCGCACGGTCAGGCTGGAGATGGGGGGTTGGCTGCTACTGTCAGTGTGAGTCCAGCTGTCACTGCAGACCTTAACTCACCACCTTGGAGGTCATCACCTTGAACCATCGGGCTGTACACTGGCACACTCTGCGGACAGACATGCAGTGCTCTGCCCTGGGGATCAGAGGCTGGTTGGGCTCGTTCACCCAGCGCTCCCCAGAGAGCAGATGAGGAGCCCCTGAGGCACCCACCTAGAAGGACCATCCTCTCTGTTAAACTACCAGATTCTGGGTTGGATTCTGTGAGGTGTTCAAGGCAAGGCTGAGAGGCTTCCCCACAGCTTAGCTTCTGCCCCAGCCCCCCCGGCTCCGCAAAGAGGCAAAGTTTGGTGATTTCAGACCATCCTCTCCCAGAACTGACCTGAGGAGACTTTACCTGGATTGGGATCTGATCCATTGTATTCCCAGTCCCAGCAGCAGATAATGGGTTCTGGGACCCCTTCAGTTATGTGTTCCACGTTCATGGTGGTGGGCGATGCTGGGAATGTTTTCTATTTTCAGCAGAGAATGTGGTCTAATTTTGTGAGAGGCCATTTCATCCTGCTACATACAGGGCAGTCTTGTGAGGCACATTTCTGATGTTCTCTGGTGATTCCTTAGGGCTAACTCTGCTCAGGGCTCTAAGTCAGCCTGAGGGCACCAGCAGGACCCAGTCTGCAGCGGGTGCCCCTTCTGACTGGTTGGTGCATGTTCTAATTAAGAGTCTGTTGTGATTGGCTGGTGTCTGCTTTGATTGGCAAATGTCTATGCCCACCAGCTGGGACAAATATACATGGACCACACCACCCAGTGGCCCCTCCTGCCCCCCATCCCGTCGGTCCGGTCCTGAAGTGAGCACAGCGGTGATGCTCATGTGCTGGTTGATGGTGAGTGTGTGGTGCTGAGGCACCATGATGTGAGCTGTGGCTGTGTTGCATGTGTTCTTGTCGTTGGCTTTGTCCATTGCTGTGACTTGCATCCTGGTGGTGCCTGCAGGGAAACACAGGGGAATCCATATCCCAACAGCAAACAACCAGCATGGCCACAAAATTAGCACAGAAGTCTGAAGTGCAACGTTCTCCCATTTTAGTCCACTCACTGTGCAGACGATACCACTGCCTGTGAGCTGATACAGCAGCATAGTCCACCACATTCCTGTAGCGATTTCAGTGTTATTTGTTCACTCACTTGGAAGGATTCAGGGCTTCTTCTGACATGGCTGTAGCTGTGGGAACACTGTTCCCCATTAACACGAAACTATCAGGGACCTGAGGGAAGGGCATGTGGCCGTCCCAGGTCTCATCCCTCCACCTGTCCCACTGCCCCCAGACCCTGGTATCTCTTTCCCTGACAATGTCAGGGGAGTCCTGTCTGGACACTGGCCTCACAAGCCAGAGGGGAGAGCCGGGTGGGGGGAGTAAGTCCTGGTCACTTAAACCAAGACTGTGGAGTTTAGTCCATGAATGGACCTGAGGTGGCTATGCCCCTCATGTGGTCATCAGGAGATGGTTGGTGCTGGCTGGTGAGCAGGGTTCACTGTGGGGACAAAGCCACTATGATGACAGAAAAGGAAGGAAAAGGGGGAGAAAACAGCAGTGGCTGCCACTGGCAGGTGAGGGGGACTGGAGATCAGTGCGTCAGAATGTCCTTTCATGCTGAATTTTCAGTTTCATTTATTTTTTAGCTGCTGCTGTCTACTCTGAGCTCAGAGGCTGGCCTGCCATGTAACCTTCGTGTCCAGCGAGGCCCAGAGCTTGTCCATGAACACAGAGGTTGTCCATGAGCACTCAGCTCAGATCTGTGCCCAGCCCTGCCCACCTCCACCCTCTTAACCCTTGTGTGTGGCCCCTGGAATGTGAAAGGGGCTTAAAAATGTGTCATAAATAACTTCACAATACAAGTGGCTGTCTGAAGTATTTGGAAAGTGAGGCAGTGATCCCTGGTTCTAGAACCCCTGACCCACACAGGAGACACTCCAGGGTTGTCATCACTGGCAGCCACCGACTTTCTCTTCTTACAACAAACACCAAAGGAGGTTTGTCAGCCTTGGGCAGATGCTCAGTTGGTTGGAACATTGTCCTGTAACTGAAAGGTTGAGGGTTCCATTCCAGTCAGGGCATGGACATAGGTTGAAGGTTCGATCCCTGGTCAGCATGTGTATGGGAAGCAAACAATCATTGCATCAATGTTTCTCTCTCTCTCCCCTCCCCTTTCTCTAAAAGCAATGACAAAAAAATGTCCTTGGGTGAGGATAAAAAAAAAAAGAAAAGAAATGGGTCAGTTCCCAGGCCAACAATGCAGTGGGAAACCCAGACTTTCTTGTCCTTGTTTGATTTGATTTGAAGATGACACAGGAACAGAACCTGCAAAGAACAATCCCCGTCAAGTCTAAATTCCCTCAGCAGGGCTCCTTGAATGAGACCAGAACTTGCCCTTTGCCATTCCTGTGAGGTTGGAGTTGTTCAAGAAACCAGACAGATGCAGCAAGCTAGGGAGCAGGGTTTATTAGTAGGGGAAAGTGGAGAAAGTGGAGCCAACCAAGGGAGGTTGGGACTTGCTCGGTTGTTCTTAGGGCAGGGTTTTAAAATGCAAAACTCTGCAAAGAGAAATTGGTTGGGGTGTCAGAGTCTGATTTGCTAGAGCTGGTGGCTGGGTGCCATTTCTGCTGACCATTGTTCTTGATACATCTTGTCAGCCTCAGGTTAAAGCTGCACCCTGTTATGCCAGATAGGCCGACCCCAGACCCCAATCTTAGCTGAGCATCTGCTCATCCTGGGTAGGGTCGGCAGGCAGTTTCCCAGGCACTCAGTTTCCCCCAGTGCAGTTTCCCACCTGGTGATTTCCCATTCCTCCTGGGCCTGCCTATGCCTGTCAATTCCTGACTTACATTTTTGGGAATGGGCCTCTGTCATTCTTTGGGAAGTAGATGGGAGGGATAGCCCAGTCTCTCCTTTGCTTCTTGAGACCAAGGAGGGCAGGGGGCAACATCAGTATGTCCATCTGGTGCCCATAGAGAGCTTCCTAAAAGGACAAGAGGAGAGAGACCACAGCACAAGACTAACTGTCCAGTAAGCCCAGCAGCGGCTGTCAGCACCATGCTGACCTGGGAGAAGGGTTTGGGTTTGCTGCATCCTGACCTTCCATTTACCAACCACAGCACCTGAGGCATCTTGGGGGCCCACATTAGAAGGCATCACCTGGGCAAAAAGCTGCAAAGCCAAAGAGAAGTAGGCCAGGGCACAGAGGACAATGCCCGTGGTCCCACCCGAGAGCCACCACTCAGCGTCGTGTTTCTCCTCTGCTCCCCAGAAAACAGTGCCCCCACCCCCACCATGGACTCAAGGATTTTGAAACACCTTTGGCAGAAGAAGGCTGAGAGGAGGAGGCTGACATCCTGCGAGGCCTGAAGGTGGAGTGCGCTTTCCCCTTAAATGCAGGACACTGGAGAGCTCTCCTGGGCCCCGAGTGCACTGCACACACTGCACATTCACGTCTGTGCCGGAACTAGGCTGACGTGTGCTGTACAGACTCTTCCCAGAAACACCATTCTTGTCCAACCAGGGGGGTTGGTGAAACCTCAGCCCAGCCCGGGGTGTGGGACCCAGTGTAACTGTGGAAACAGAAGGAAGGCTTTCAAGGCATTTGGAAGGGAAAGAGGCTGCTGAGGAGGTCAGACCGGGCTCTGTATAGTTTGTAAAGGAAACCGGTGTGTGGGTATCTGTGTGTGCAGAGAAAGCTCTAGCTTGCTGTGTTAATTGGTGTGCCTTCTGGATTATGGAATTATGGGTGGTTTTATTTTCTGTGTTTCCCAAAGTCACTTTTTTAAAGCAACAACTACATATCATCAGAAAAAACCAATAATGTTCCCATGAAGTATGAGAGTCTGCAAAAGAAGATCTTAAAGTGCAAATTTCACAGTCTTACAGGAATTTTCTCAGAGTCATGAGATGAACTATCTCTTACTTTAAAAAAAAAAACTTTTTTAAAAAAGCTTTCTTTAGTAACTTTTAGGAAGTCTGATGTTTCAAGACAGCATCTGTGGGTAACATACCTCCCCAAAGGCGGCTCTCAGAGGCTGGATCAAGAACTTTCCAGGGCAGTTAGGGCTGGGGACAAACCAGGGGCTAGACCAGCAACAGACAGGGTGTCAAGACCTTTCTGCCAAATCTGCCAAATTTCAGAAAGGCTTACCTGACCCCAGCTTGAAATACAGTGAGCTAGTCTGTTTGTAGCTGACCATTCTGGTGAGTAACCCCCCTCAATAGCCCAGCTGTGGTCCCCAAGGCAACCCACAGCTCCCTTACCTGGGTGGCAGACAACCAGAACAAAAACCAGGTGGGACTGGCCACAGCTGCAGTGATCATTGTAGTCAAATGTGTGATGGAGGCAAGTGGCCATGCTGTCCTGTCCCCTCAGCCACTGATGTCCTTTTTGCCCAAGAACTATTGACCTGCCCCATCCAGGTCACTCACAGTGTCATGTGGAGGAGTTGGGAAGCCAGCAGGTGCAGTTAGCATGGCTTTGGAGGCATACCAGGTATCATGGGGACAGGACAGCGACTTCAGCTTCCTGTCAAGGGCAAGAGACTCAGAATCCAGCAGATGTCAGGCTGCACTCACTCCTTGGAGCCTCCACTTCAAACCAAGGATGGTGGCTGCCAGCCACTGGCAGTTGGGAGGGAGGGGTGTGCAAACACCCAGATCCCTGCACAAGGTGGTCTGAGACTGTGTGAACTATGTGAACAAGGGTGAAACAAAAGGGCCTCTTCATCACTTAGCTTTGAGAGCCTCACAGTATTTTCACAACACAGAACAGCCTGGTGTGAAGGAGGGTCTGTACAAGGTCAGGGGTGACAGCATGTGGATTTGGGGGACATCTTGGTGGCTGGCAGCTACACTAGGAATGTGGTTTGCCGCTGAAAAGGGAGAGAGAGGGAACAGACCTGTGTATTCATCTTGAATTGCTAAGCCTTCTGGGAGAGCTCCAGGGTGTGTCCTGGTGGGGTGGTAGTGACCATCACTTGGCAGTCTGTGGGTCCCCCCCCCCCCACTGTATTTCAGTGCCAGCCCCTCTTCCAGCATTACACCAGGACTCTGCCCCTCTCCCTTGGCCCATGCTGAAAGCCAGAGAATATTGAGTTTATTATGTTCTCTCTGGGCTGTGCTGGTGGGTGGAGAAACAGGAAAGGGAAAGGAAACCCCCAAAGTACACCTCCCTTTAAAGAGCATGAAAGAAATAATAGTGGATATTTATTATTGAAACCCATGTAGTTTATGTAGACACTCTTCACAAGCCTGGCACTTGGAGGACAGAAAGGTCATCATTCCAGGTCGTGGGGGTGGGTGTCCCTCTTTGGTGAACCCACCCCAGCAGGAACAGGGTGGGTCATGCTTAGATCTCCCTCATGCAGGAGAGGGTATGATCGTGTCCTCGCTAGTTGTTCACCATCTGTGTGTATTGAACTCAGCTCTGGTTCAAAGGAGTGTGACCTCTGGGATCTGTCAGCACCCTTCCCTATGCTTATGCAAGCATAGATGTTTACCCTGTTCACACCCTGAGTCTCACTGAACTCCCACCTATTGGGTCCATGGGAATTTTGTCCTCCTGGGCCATTGTGGACATTATCTGTGAATGGGTGGACAGGAATGACCAACATTGTGCATGTCCATTATCCCATCAGACTTCACAAACAAAAGTTTAGATACAATAAGTAATAATTTGGAGATGGTGCCAGTGGTGTATGAAGCCCTGTGGGGCCCAGGTACCAGGAAAGTGCATTTACAGAAGCTGCTGCATTGTGAGCTTCATGAATGACATATGCAGACTGGGTGCACCTGTCACAGGAGACACTGGGTTGTTTTTGCCAATGTAGTAAAACATCAGCAAGTATACAGATCAGCAAGTGTATTAGCATGCAAGCAGGGTTTATTAGTGATATGTTCTCAGACGAGGACAGGTCTTGCTGAGATGGGAGTGAAAGGGAAGAACTTGGGTGGCAAGAGCACCAGCTCCTTTGTCCTGAGGACTTATATAGCTGGTGGGATGGAGGTGAAGAAGTTACATATTGATTGACAGGTAAAAGTGGTGCTGGCTTCCATCAGGGACGTGACAGCCCAAATGTAGGTATGTATGGGGGTTGTTAGCCGAAATCCTCATCTCACTTCAGATTCCAATTAGGCATCTTGTAAAATAGATATGTGACAAGAGAGTTAAAGTTGAGGCAATTACCCAGTTACCTATGAGCTCTTTCTGTGAGCACTAGGGACCCTTTTATAAAACAGATAGTGGCCAGAGGCGACTAGCCAAATTAGTTTTATGGGTCCTTACCTTTAGTGCTGTGGACCACCTCCTATTTTTTAGGGCATGGGATGAATAGTTTCAAAGCCTTTCTTTCCCAGATGGTGGAAATGATACCTAGAATTTCTATGTGTCAGCATGGTGTGTCTTGGGATAGTGGAACATCTAGCAATGGAATTGGACCAGGCTCAGGACTGCTGAGTTAGTGGGTGAGACACGTCTTCCTCATCCTCCCCATCTTGGCTTATTATCTATCCTACCTAACACACCAGTGCAGGCAGATGCTGTTTCCAGTGTCAGTTCTCAGCAAGGGGTGGGTGAGGGTCTCCTTTCACAGGCCACTCTCAGTAAGTACCACCTGCCTGTGTTGAGGAGGCTCTGAGGGTGCACAGGCTCAGTGGGAGGGTGGTGACCTGGAAGGAAGTGAATCCCTCACCTCAGGCCTCCTTCTTAGGGCAGCTGAGTCTAAATGGGGGAAAGCAGTGGGGTCTGCTCAAATTCTGAATTTGGCTACACACCCCTACCCTGTCCTTATCTTCCTTTGTCCAACACTAAAGACCCGGAAGACATGGGCACTGAAGGCTGTTCAGCAGGACTTGTGATCTCAGCGATCCTCCTGCCAGATTCTGTCTGTGCTGACTCAACTTTGAATGTCAAACGAAAAGGCTGGAGTTCCCATTTCCATTGCACAGACTAGGAAGCAGGCAGAGAGAAGTTGAGAATCTTGTCTTAGGTCACACAACTGGAGAAGACAGAGCTGAGGCTCACACCCACTATGGACTGATGTGGAAGCTGTATGCTGTGCACCAGGAAATGCTGACCCTGAAGGGGCAGCAAGGAGAGTGAGGAAGACCAGGTGCCCAGACTGAGCCAGGCTCACGTCTGGCTGAGGGGTGAACACACTCAGGGGAGAAGCCCTCCCTGCTGTTCACCTCTGGCGCTCCGGAGGTTGTAGGAAACTGGAATAGCCAAGGGAAGCCAAGTAAGGAGGGTAGGGAGCCTATTACGAGAAAAGGCCCCAATTTCCAGGAGTCCAGGGAATTCCCTTTCCTCGAGAGTCTGTCTCAAATCCCTCTCTCTGAGCAGAAACCAGAGTAGATTGACTAAAGACTTATGCATTTGCAGGAATCATATTTCTGTGGCTGACAGTGAGCTCTCTGTGGCTCTTCCTGAACTCTCTGCTTTCAGTGATGGGGGAATGAGGGACATGGGCTTCACATTGGCATGCAGATAAAACTTGTTAGAATAGGATGTCAAAAAACCATGAAGGAGATTGGTGCTGACATTCCTGTATCACTCATGGACCTGTTTGTCCATCTCATCTCTTGTCATGAAACTGGAGGGTTTGTGTGGTTACTTCTGTACTTACAATCTTGGGGAAAGTAAGGGGCCATAGACTTCCTGTGGCTGTTGATATGCAACTTAATGCTAATCTCTCAATCAGTCCACCCACAAACATAGGTCTCCCTGCGTGTGTTCTCTGATGACAGCTGAATTCCGTGTAAAGCCTTGCCCACACTCCCTGCAAACATAAGGCATTTCCCCTGACTGTGTCCTCTGGTGTGTGATGAGAATTGAGTTGCATGTAAAGCCTCTCCCACACTCCCTGCAAACATAGGGCTTCTCCCCTGAGTGTGTCCTCTGGTGTGTCATGAGACTTGTCTTGCATGTAAAGCCTCTCCCACACTCCTGGCAAACATAGGGCTTCTCCCCTGAGTGTGTCCTGTGGTGTGTGAAGAGACCTGGCTTCTGTGTAAAGCCTTGCCCACACTCCCTGCAAACATAGGGATTCTCTCCTGAGTGTGTCCTCTGGTCTCTAATGAGATGTGAGCCATCATTGAAGCCTTGCCAACACCTTTCATACTTGATTGTTATAATTCTTGACATTCCTACTTTCACAAATATCTTGCCTGTGTCCTTAGGACTCTCTTTCTGGCCTCTACAGGGCTCTTCCTCCATCATTCTCTCATGCTCACTAGAGCTCCTCATTTGTTCTTTGGAAGGTTGGAAAAAGGATCTTAAGTTTCTCCTCTGACTGATCCTTTTAAGCAAAAGGTTGGACCTTTCTTTGACCTCTTGACCTTCAGCTTTTTCATCCCAGCTGCATGTATTAGTACATTGCTGCCTCTGATTCTGATCCTCTGGACAGGGTTCCTCTGCTTGGAGGTGTTTTCTTGCCGATGTTCCTGGGAGAATCTGAGAGGAATGATTCAATTTCACGTGTTGGCTGAGGAATTTCTGACTGGAGGTCAGAGAGCAGGAGGGACATGGGTGCACCTCTGGCTTTGGTTCTGCTGAAAGAGAAAGGTTTGGTCAGGGCAGGCATTGATGAGAATGCCTGGGCCATGACTTGTCTCCTGGTGAGACCTGCCCCATGAATCCTCCTTACTGTGGTGACAACACAAATTCCATCTCCTACAAAGCGTCCACTTGCCATCTATTTCCCTTTTTATTTTTATGCAGTGCATCTTCTTCAGAAATCCAGAAAGCCCACATCAAGGGTCTTTTCTAATATTGCCCAGACTAGGGATTTTTGAGGAACATCTAGGCCATCTTACTCTCTGTGTGGATGGAACTGCAGTGACCTTTCACTTCTATAGGTATTTTCTGTCATATTAAAGTGGAAAACCACAGGCCCCAACTAGGAATTGCTTGTTTTCCAAAACAGTAAAATAAAATCTCCTTCCTGCCCTTGCTCGTGTGGCTCAGTGGATTCAGTGCCAGCCTGCAAGGCAAGGAGTCCAAATTGATTCCCAGTCAGGACACATACCAGGGTTGTGGGCCAGCTGGGGGTGTGCCAGAGACAAGCAATTTATGTTTCCCTTGCACAGTGAGTTTTTTTCTCCTCCTTTCTACTCTGTGTAAAATAAATAAAATATTTTTTAAAAGATTTGATTTATTTATTTATTTTCAGAAAAGAGGGAAGCAGGGAGTCAGAGGGAGTGGGAAACATCTGTGGTTGCCTCTCATACGGCCCCTACTGGAGACCTGGCCTGAAACGCAGGCATGTGCCCTGACTGGGAATTGGCAACCCTTTGGTTCACAGGATGGCACTCAATCCACTGAGTAACACCAGACAGGACAAAGTCTTTAAAAAATAATGAATGCCTATAAACAGAAGCATTTTATTTAGAAGTATGGAGGAAAGTTAAAAAGAAACAGCTATAAAAATGTCAGAAAAACCTGCCTTGGTGAGAGAGCTGGTTAGTGCTTAGGAACTTTTTTTTTGCCTCTCAGCCTCACAGCACTAAAAGTGGTTGTATATTTTGTGCATGCAATATTTTTAAAAATAAAAAATATAAAAAATTTGCCTAAGAGTCAAAGGCGTATGAATGAATTGTGCATTTCTGAAGCATCTGATGTGAAACTGTACTGACTTTAGAGTGGATTTTACTTAAGAGTTGGATCATGGATATTTCTACGGAGAATTCTCTCTTTTCTTTCTGTTTTGAAGAATAGTGGTGCCCACCTCTCCCGGACGTGAGCTGTCTCTTCCACTTGCTGCCCCACTTGCTGCCCAGCTCCTGGCCATACTCATCCTTGCACCAGACCAGCAGCTCACAGCCCGGCCTGATGACCCGGCAGGTTCGGTAGAAGATCTGCCCATGGTATTGAAAGGCCACCAGGTTCTGCTCTTCATCATCCCGGGCACAGTTCACATACCTGGGATTGAGGCAGAGGAACGGAAAGAAAACCACAGTGTTGAGTTACATCCATGTCCAGCTCCTCACTGATCTTAAAGCCCTCAGGCTCTGAGGTTGCCCACTGACCCTAATGCTCCCAGGGAACCTTCTCTTCAGTGTCTGAGCATCTGTCAGCATGTCATATGAATTCCTACCTCCATGTCCTGCTTGCAGTGCGAATGCTGCCTAATACCATTTTCTAAAACCCAATTCTAAACTTAGCTTCTGCCATAATGTCCAGTGATCTCTGGCTTCTCCAAACTCTAAATCGAGTTATCTCACGTCTCAGAACCTGGTGCTTGATCTAGGGCTCTGCTTCTAAATTAGCTAATTATCCAGTACTCAGCCCACATCTATTTTCTCTTGTGAGGCCTTTCTCCAACCTCTTTACACTTTATTTACAGTATCATTCACTGCTTGCCCAAGGTTACTATAGAAAATTAGAGGTCTTTATGTCTTAGTAAATGAAACAGAAACAGAACAATAGTAGTTGATTCACATTCAGTAACCCTGGTAAAAGAGAGCCCCTCTCAGGAAAGGGGCCCATGACCATTCCTCTGCAGGCCTCAGAGCCCAGCTCTAGTTGAAGTGAGGCTGGGATGGTTTGCTGCCCTCACAGTTTAGGCCATGCATGGCTTGTACTATCTTGACACTGTGCACTTCTTCGAAATTATAGTTAAATGTTTCTAAAAGCAATTGTTTTATGTGTGTCTGTGAGAAGTCCTCCATAGGACATGGGTTGTTGTGATTGTATTTAAGTAATGTATTCCTTCAACTAAACTGGAATATAGTAAGTGCTTAATTAATGCTCATTTGATAATTTAACGTGTAATCCAGTGTCCCTGGTGAATCTAGGCTCTTGAAGGTCCTTTCCAGTGCCCAAGTGTGTCTAGTAGAGAGCTTTATATTTTGAGGACATATACTATACTTTTTTCCTAAACGTCCCCTGAAATGAAGGAACACTGTATGGAGAAAAAGAGTAAAAAAGGACTAAGGGAGACCACTGAGGGAGGCATGATGAGAGGAAAAGATATATGGGCTTGTGGGGGATGAGAGTCCCCTCTGGCACCCAGAGACCTGTTGACCTCACCTCATCCAGTTGGCCCAGGATTTGTCCTTTCCATCCACATACTCATAGCAGTTTCTGCCTTTGGTGATCTGTGTGTCAGAAAAGAAATTAAAGACCTTTTACTTTTTTGTGTGGGGAAGTAATAGTCAGAAGAATTTTTTTACTCTACTGTCATCAAAGCTCTTACAGCCTGCATGGGGATTCAACTGCCAGTTGTGACCACATGATATTTGTCTTACTCATCATCTATACATCAGAGTCTACCTGTTCAATCAGAGTGGGAGAGCCACCCTTTTGTGTCTACCACTTTGCTCCCACTTACCTTGTGATCCTGAAAAGGAGCTCTGTGTTCATGTGGAGTCCAGTCAGTACACAGAGCTAATCATATTGTCCCCTCCATATCTAGCACATAAGAGGTGAGGTCCCTCCAAGCCTCAGTTGGAATGTAGGAAGTCAGAGGACAGTGGAAGAGGTAAATAGTTCTCACCAGCCAGGAGTATCTGCTCTTAGCTGCCTCTTCATCTTCTGTGATGTGTCCTTCATAAGGGCCAAAGTGCAGACCCACTGGCAAGTCAGCTGTCTCATTCCATACTCCAAGCCCAGCCTCAGGGAATGCCTGATGGGCTGATCCTCAACCCAGGGGGCAGGGTGAGGGCTGAGTGGTGGGGATGCCCCTTGTCCACTGCATTGTCCTTTACAAATGTAGAGGGCCCATGCACAGCACAGCTGTTGATGAAGAAGTTCTGACACTTCTCACAATCTGGAGGCGAGAGCAACAGGGGTTAGGGAAGGTATAATGCATGTTCCTGGACACAAAGAGCTTCAGAGAAAGTGCAGCACTGACATCATTGAGACTCAATCCTGTACTCTCCAGGTCACTAGAGGAAGGGAATGATTTGGAGACCAAAGGACTAGACGAAATTATTGTATCATCACATGCTTCTCAGTGAGGGTCACTTACAAAGGTAGTAATCATCCTGGGGCTCGTTGACCTCTTGGTACACATGGCCCTTTCTTTCTTGTAGGCTGTACATCTTCATGTCCATCTCCTTTCTCCTGAGTTCTATGTTGGAGAAGGCCAGGTGAGCGAGGCTGGTAGGGTCTGCAGTGTTAGTTCCCATTTTATCATATAACACACAATTTCCTCCCATCAATTTATTATCTGTCCTTTTGCATACTCCGGTATTTTACTGTTAACTATTGGTTCAGAAGATGAAGACTCCAGACTAACTACAGATGACTGATTCAATTTTAGTTTCTAGATCTTCCCATTACCAGGTTTAATTTGCCAACCTGTAATCATTCATAATATATTTATTGAGTACGCTTTATGTATTAGGCATTGAGTAAAGGCCTGGGCACACAACACCAATAAACTGTGGTTCCCATTATCACAGTGGATTTATTGGACAAGTTGCATGTGTCAACTGTTTTAACTTTAATTTAATGTTTTCAAATAATGTATGAGTGATCGTTCCTTATCTTCACTTTACACATTAGCATTCAGGAGCTCAGAGAATGTATAGGATTTGCCCAAAGCTCCAGTGCTAACTTCAGTCTCAGGTTAGCCCAGCTTAAGTCTAGGCCCATCCAAACTCCGCCTCACATACCTAGGTCATACTTATCAGCCCTTCTATAGGACTTAGAAGAACTAAGTTTACAAAATATTTTTCTTACCGATATTTGTCTAGTGTGCTTTCCAAAGGCACATGCTTCTCCAAGAGGGGACATTGGTTTCTGGGCATGCTCTGAGTCACTTGCAGTCACCAATTGCTGTG